>NC_067418.1:34847157-35150188 GCF_009764475.1 Pristis pectinata
ATCACAAATTGCCCAATTATAGATTGTTGCTTTAAAAGAGGTGTACTTTGCTCAAATAAACATAATGGCTCATGGTTACCTAATTTTATGTCTAATGCAATTGCAAGCAACTTTGTAACAAGGGTTCTCTGGTTTACTGCATTTAAACTGTTTGAGTCTTCTTGCCCAGGCCTACTCTTCACAGATCGATAATGCCTTGCTTTAGTTAATTTATAATTGTCCAAATATTTATTCATTCCATTTCTCTTGAAGGATTCTGGTAATTTTTTCCACATCTGATGCTTAACTGCTGCCTAAATAGTTCCTGATTTTGTCTCTTCTCCCTCCTTAAATATGTATTACATTTGTAATTCATCAGTCCAATGACATTATTTTTAAACAGCAGTGCAATCTTCCTGTTTTAATACTGCAATGGAAACTGTTTAGTCTTGAAGATGTTTTCTTCAGATAAATTACTCTCTGTCAACTTTGTCGTACTTGCAGTCCATCCCATTTAACTACCTCCCAATCACTGCTCTATCCACTCCGTAACACTTTTATGTTGCCTTGAACATCTGGGTTTCCTTTTTTAGTTCTTCCTCCATTGTGAAAATAGATTGATAGGATAACTTTGACTGATTACAAAAGAAACTATGTCAGCAATTAGAAGAAAATATTTGCAGGGCTATATGAAAAGGTAAGAAGAATGGGACAAGCAGAAAGCTGGCATGGTCTCAAAGGTCCGAATGGCCTTATTCTGTTTTGTTATCATTCCACAGATCTGCAGTTTCTTTACTTGCTTTGTAAATGAATTGGAGAAACTCCATTGTTGGGAGAATGCAAGTCTTGGAACCTCTGTTGAATCTGCTGAGTGATTAATTGATGTATGCTGATTAAATCAGTATGTGTCTTTATTTCATTTGGCATTTGTGATGCTTGGTTGATGATTCAAGTCTGGATTTCCCAGTAAGAATGTGGGGACTGTGTGCTTACAAATCTTCTTTAATTGGACCATATTTCTCTTAACTACTCATCCAGTGCATTAATTGAAACTTTTGATGTTAACACAGAAATCATGTGCATTATTTTCTTATTCACCATTAAGGCACTGCCATAGAACAGGTGCACAAGCAATCAACAGGAAATAACAGAAATCTGAAATTAAAAAAAATAGAATATTGGAAGTGCTCACCAGGTCAGACAGCATCCATGGAGATAGAAAAAGCATTCATGCTTCAAGTTGATGAACTTTCATCAGAGTAAGCCACAATCCTGAAATATTAACTGTCTTCCCCTCTCCACCGTTGCTGGCTAATCCGCTGAGCATTTCCAGCATTTTCAGTTCTTATACCCCAGTACAAGTATTTGGCAAAGAAACAGTTATTTTTATCAATTATAATTAAACAAGTATGGAACAAAAAGTTAGGATTTTTTTTAGGATATCAAGGGACGTAGGGATAGAATTGGAAGGTGATAGAGAGGTTAAAGATCAATCATGATCCTAACAAATGGCACAGCCAGTTTAAAAGGCTGAAACATCTTTTCATGCACTTTTTCCTCAGTGATGTAATTTTGTTCTGGCTCTTGTTCTTTAATGTAACTCAACCTACAACACAAGGTATTGAATAGGGCCAGCAGTGGGGTAACTGTTTCCACACATTTTTGAAATTACCCAGTGCTTTAAAAACTCTGGGTAATTAGTGTAATTCTGCTATATTGAAGCACAGTAGCAGTGAAGCAAGTATGTTTGACCATAAGGGATAACTATTTTCTTTCTGCAATATGCTTCTCATAATCATGAGATCCATTGAGCAATGTGGAAAAGTATTTCTGCATCTCCTACTAGTTTTAAGTCCCAGAAAATTCTGATTTATTGATTCTGGTTCCAGCAATTAGTCTCATAATACTCAGTTTAATTATTTGGCAAGAATCCATGATCAATTTTAAAAAAAGCTGCCACCATTATCAATATAGCCTCTAGTGTACTGTCAGGCACAATAACACACTCAACTGTTAGTCCACACCAAATAAACCTCATTAGGCCAGGAAAGGAATATTTTATTTGATAATATTGTTCAGATTCAAATATTCAACATAAAATTAACAAAAAGGATTTATGGCTGCACACTTAATTTAACTTGAATCAAGTAAGAGAAAAGGTACATTTCAAAGTTTACTCATGACTCCAGTGTATTTGCTGTGAATTCATCTTTTTTCATTATGAGTTGCATCACAGTTTCCTTCTGTCGTGTGTGTGTGTGTGTGTGTGTGTGTGTGTGTGTGTGTGTGTGTACATTTAGACATTTAGTGCTTTGGATATGTTCTCACTTTAATACAAATGCACAAAGGACTGTAGTTGTCAATAGCAAGGCAGATGCCCTGGTTGCAAGAATATTTCCAACACCAGTGCCTGTTCAGGTCCTAAAATTACTAGGTTTTATTATCAGTTATTGCAATAAAGCGACTAAAATAATTATCTACAGTTTAACTTGAAAGAACAGATTCCTAACCCTTTTAAATTTTATTTCCATAGTTTATATGACTATAACCTTTGTAGGACAAATCATCTTTGGATTTAAAGAAAGAGAGAACCATGCTCATGTTCCCTTTCAAAAATGTCTGAAACACCATACCACTGTAGCCTGCATTTTCATGTAAAGTACTTGCTACATTTCCTGAGACTGTAATGATGTATGATGTAGTATTTAGAGCAGAGAAACAGGCCGTTATATCTAATTGGTCTATGGCAGTGTTTATGCTCCATATGTATGCTCATCATCTCAACAACTCCAAATGGTGTTGTTCAGGTTATCTGTCAAAAATCTCTTCTTTCATTGTGTGTTGTTTTCTTTTCAATGTTATGCATCGTTGATTTTTTTTTAAGGAGCCAGCATTGGTGAACACTTGGTCAATTCATGTTCACATTCAGGTTGGCATTTATACAGAACTTCTTATTCATTGCCAAGCTCCTTTGCTCAAAGTGTAATACAATTAGATTTCAAATATATTCACATTTGATCCTATTGCTTTTTTTAAATTGAGGTTTTTTACTTCTGTGACAATAAACGTCTAGATAAATACAAAACTTGCTTACCCAGTTAAAATAAACTGAGTTTGAGTTGTGCTGCACTACTATGATTGAGATCTGTTTGGAAGATGAATTTGAGTGTCAGTGTTATTTTCGAGTTGTTAGATTAATTCTAGTCTGGAGTTTTGTATTCTCTATAGGGAGGTACATATTAGACTTTTAGATATTGCTATATTGTCATGAGACCCAGGCAACACACACTTCCCATTATCATCTGTTAGATATTATCATTCATTGGAGTTGTATCATTGGCACAGCTGTTAAACTACATTTAATGTGGCAACATTCCAATCAACATGGTGATATTTTGAGGAAAAGACTTTAACTGTCCTGTTATAATTAAGTACTGAAGGAATTTTTTTATTTCTCTCAGCAATTTATTTCTAGCTGAAGAAGAAAGGAATTTGAACTCCAATTTTTACAAAAGATGACCAGTTTGCCAGTTTTAGAGCCATAGAGTCATATAGCCTAACTGGTCGTAATTTATCTGTAGTTCTAGGAAGTCAACTGATGATTTGTACATCTGTACTATGTGTAAAATCACAGGATGATTGCATTTTAATATGTACCCTCTGCTCATTGCACCACTATTATACACCATCCTCAAGAATATCTTCCAACCTTAATTCTGTTTTTGCTTTTTTTAAAATAGTTTTTATCAACATTAGTTGCTTACGTAGAATGTTTAGAGGAAAGGAAATGAAAATGATTGTGACAAAGATTTACTTAAGTGCGTTGGACTTACCTTATACAATTGTGAATCAATCAAGATGGCATCAGACTTGGAGATGTGGCAACACATACAAAATGCTGGAGGAACTCAGCAGGTCCGGCAACATCTGTGCAGAGAAATAAACAGTCACCATCTCAGGTCAAGACCCTTCAGTCAGGACGAGGAAGTCCTGATGAAGGGTCTCGACCCAAAACGTCAACTGTTTATTTCCTTCCGTAGATACTGCCTGACCTGCTGAGTTCCTCCAGCATCTGCAGAACCTCTTGTGTCTCTGGAGATGTGGTAAACTGTTATGAGGACAGCAATAGACTATAAGAGGACATAGGGTAGCAGATTGGGCAGACAGGTGGCAGATGAAATTTAATACAAAAAGATTCATACGCTGCATTTTGGCAGAGAGGATGAGGGGAGACAATCCAGGCTAATTGGTGCAGCTCTGACAGATGTGGAGGGGCAGAGAGAGACAAGAGAGTGTATATGCATTTATCTTGAAGATGGAATGACGGGTTGAGAGAGCAACGCACAAGATGCTGGAGGAACTCAGTGGTTCAGGCAGCATCTATGGAAGGAAATGGACTGTTTGACATTTCGGTTCAAGGCTCTTCATCTGGACTGAAAGATAAAGGGGAGATGGCCAGCATAAGAATGTGGAGGGAAGGGGTGGAGCAAGAGCTGGCAGGTGATGGGTGGATCCATGTGAGGAGGGGTGATGGGCAGATGGAGGACAGGAGAGTGGAAATACTGCCAGAAGCTGGCTGGTGATAGGTGGAAGTGACAAAGATCTGAAGATGATGGAAGTTGATAGGAGAGGAAGGTGGATCATAGAATCAAGTGAGGGAGATGGGGAGAGTAGATGGGACTGGTAGGGAGGGGAACCAGTGAGAGGAGCATGTGGATGATAGCAGATGGAGTTGGGTGGAGGAGGGGAATGAAACTGGCTGAGGGGGGCTGCGATGAGTGTAGGAAGAACTGAGTAGATCAGGAGGAGAGAGAAAAGGGACAGAGGGGGAGCAGTTTACCAGAAGCTGGAGATGTCAATGTTCATTCTTAAGTGTGGTATTGATATTGGTATCCAGATTCCAGTGTCTGCAGCCTCTTGTGTCTCCAGGCTGAAAGAGCAGTTGGGAAAGTCTATTGATTCTGTACTTGACAAGTAGAGGCTAACAGTACAAAAGCAGAGAAGTATTGCTGAAACTTCATGAAACATTGGTTTGGACACAACTTGAACATTGTCCATATCTAATCACTGCATTTTAAGGCAGAACTAGAAATAGTGCAGAAAATGTTTACGAGAATAGTTCCACTGATGAGGGACCAGTTATGTGTTTGGATAGAAGCTGGGTTGTTCTCCTTAGAGCAAAGAAAGTTTAGAGAGATTTAATAGAGATGTACAAGATCAAGATGCATTTAGATAGGGTAAATAGAGAGATGCTGTTCCCATTAAGGCAATATGCAAGTTGTGACCTAATCAATGTTTTATAAAGTCCTCTCGCAACAAAGGCCAGCATG
The DNA here is from genome assembly GCF_009764475.1 of Pristis pectinata. Taxonomy (NCBI): domain Eukaryota; kingdom Metazoa; phylum Chordata; class Chondrichthyes; order Rhinopristiformes; family Pristidae; genus Pristis; species Pristis pectinata. The sequence continues at coordinate 34,852,467 of NC_067418.1, forward strand.
TCTTCATTGAAGCATTAAGAGTTATGTGTCCAGTAGATGTGGGGATAAAACTGAGGCAAAAGGCAAAGTAATTCGTGAATTTGTAATACATACAAAAATTTACTTGAGAAGACACCATGTCAAACTTATAATTTGGCTTATATGAATGGGAAAAATGAGCTCTTATTAAGTCCTGCTGCCTGTAATATTAAGAGGACAAAATAGAACCAGAAATAAATAGTTATGAACATCTACCACTACATTTTCTGGTCTAGCTTCCTTCAGATAGAAAAAAAGGTAAATATTTTGATCCAGTTGATTCCAGTGAAGCTTCAGAACTGTTCATCATTGCCAGTTGTCATATTGTTGAGTAATGGCATTGTTGCACACCTACTTGTTTCATCTTAAATTTACAGAACTTTTATATAGTCCTTTGAGTTGGCCTGTAATGTGTTTTGTACCATATCATTCAGTCTCTGCTTTTCTTTTATATGCATATCAGCCAAGGCTGAATTTAGTGTCCCCACTTTGCCTGTCAAAAACATTACTCATCTCGAGGTGGTTTGGATGGTATAGCAGACGTTGCTCAGAAAGACCCTATCAGGAACCAAGCTGCCTCATCCAAGAGCAGGCAGGGAGTTCAAAGGAGAATGCATTTGTCATTGCTTGATTAAGCAAGATGACAAATCTAGCCTGAAAGCTTTGCATTAACTCTTATTGTGAAACAATTTGATGCCCTTTTGGAATCAGTTTCAAGGACATGTGGTGAACGGTACATTATCTTGTCTCGTCTCTCTCACTCTGATACTGATCCGCAAGAATTACTTTGAAAACATAGCATTGAAACATCAATCTTCTGGTCAATATGTCACCTTTTGTGCACAGTGGACTGACATTGTAAGGATATTGGAAGACATAAACACAACTGAAAATGTAACATTGTTTATGAAGCTTCAAACAGTTGTTAGAGTTCATGGTTCTTTAACTTTATTAAATGAATAAAAAAATCCCACATTGCTGGTTCATGATGTCTGGGCATTAAGTAACTGTAAAGCAGCTCTCCACACATTTTGATGATAATGTTCAGACCGTTGCTACTTCTGCGCAAATATAATTTAAAACCAATGACCAAGGTTTTAGATGCTACAATGTCACATGCTGATGTAAAAACAAAGTTGAAGCCAAATAATGCCTTGCTAAGTAAAGTTGAAACACATCTTTTAAAAAGAGCATAATTAGCTCTTCACGATTATTCAAGCTGCATCAGACTCTCTCAAGACTTTTCAGGAAATTATTGTGTATATTTGCTCTTCCAAACCTACAGGAGTGTAAGACACCTTTATTTTTGCAGCTAAAATTTGTGTAGTACCTTATTCAAAGTCTGTGGTGAAAGTCTGAGTTGACTGTACAGGATCCTCAATTTTTAGTTTTTTAAAAGCAGATTAAATGCCTGAAGGTACCTGCGGATAGAAGTATTGGGATGCAAATTAACTTGTTCTTCTTCTAAAGATTACTGAAGGCAAGCATTTTGTTGTTGTGGTCTTGTACAAGTGAAAGTTAATCACAATTTCAGGTCTCTCTCCAAGACCATATGCTATTGTTCTGCTCTGTCATTACTCCCAGCTATTGTTAATATCACTATAGCACTCAGGAGAAATTATTAGTTGTATTGCACTTTCCCTCTAATTTTTCACTTTTTATTAACTCTTCTAGAAATTACAAAACAGTAAATATTTTAGTGCTGCTTTACTTGCCAGAGGGAATGACTGTATTTTCCTAAGCTGTTTTCAACATGTTGCATAATTTGTGATAAGTTATGATGCTTCTATCTTTAGGGTGCTTGAATGTTAAGAGAATTTTTGGACAACCAACTATAACCATTTTGTTTTCAATAGATATTTTGTAACATTAAATAGACAATACCTTAATGAAATGATGCAAAATCAGAAGTAATTCTGTTGACATAGTTTGTGATTAATATTATTACATGAGCTTCCCTGCTGGATATCAGCATAGCTCTGTTGGTAGCATTCAGGTTGTGAGTTCCAACTCCAGGAGTAAGCACATAACTGTGGCTGACACTGAAACACAGTGCTGAAAGCTATTTTGTCAGTTTTGCCATTCTTCAATTGAAAACTTAACCAAGACTTTGTCTGCCTGTTCCAAAAGACCCAGATTTAGTGTATTTTTCCAATTCTGATTGGCCTCATTACATTGCAGTTTGCTTTGGATTATTTTTTGTACGTCCATTCTGTAAATAGAATAATTTGATATGAAAAATTTACAAGAAAGTACGTCATGCTGTTCATTTTCATCCACTCTGTATGGATGGCCCCACCCAATTCAGGGGGTGCCATGTCACTGGCAAGGCCAGACTATGCTGGGCTTGAGAAAGTGATGGTGAGCTATAACTTGAACCTCTGTAATCCACGCATTGAAGGTGTCATGTTAGGGTAGTAATATGCTGGACTGGATTTGTCCTTTTTGCAGAAAGGACATTCATGAGTACATTTCTACCTTGTTGGCCCAGAGTGAAACAGCTTGCTTTAAAGACATGGCTGGCTCTAAAGTACAGCCTTGGGTATTACAGCAAGGATGTTATGAGGTCCCATAGCCTTTGCACTCCAATCAGCTTTTTCTGATATCATGAAGTAAATTGAATTGACCAAAGACTGATGTCTGTACAGACCACAGAAGGAGGATTTGGGATCACAGAATTCAGTAAGATCAAAATGTTCTTGTTACACTGTGGTGGTGAAGAATTACAAGGTATTCATTGAGCACAATCAGCTACAGGTAATGAGTACACGGGAGCAAAAACTGTACTGATTGATTGTATTTTTTACTCCACAGAAAGTGGATCAGCACATGGCAAACACCATCTCTCGAGTTTTTTTTCTCCCATGTTGTGCTCTCGCATCATTGCAAAGCTTAAGTCCCTCCTGTGCTGCAGTTTCCCCTGTCTAACCCCTTATCATTAGGTACGGCTGATATGGCTTCCACCCTGCTCTTTGGCTCTCATTGAACGAGTTCCAGGTGTCCAGCTTAATGGTAATGGCAGTGTGGAAAATGTGGTGGGATACATTCATGAAACAGCATCTGATGGCTCAAAGTACCCAATTTTCAACTGCTAGTATTGTTGTGGATATAATTTGGCTTGTGTCACGAACCAGCAACAAAAAAAACACACTGAGCATGATTTAGTGTTAAAAACTATTTTATTAATCACTACTTATGATAATACGTAAAATAAAAGTAAAAATGTTAGTATGTTAGAATTCAAAAATGTTAAACCTCGAACGTTAACCCCAAAACTAAACTCTTCGTGTGTGTGTGGGTGTGGCAAAGTCCAAAACTCCCAGTTCCGGAATGGTTCTTAAAGTTCAGTTCCGCAAGCCATAAGGTGAAACATGAGCAAGGGCTTCTTCAACAACCACCGTTGTCTGAAGATAAGACATAGACGTAGAGAAACATAGAGAGAGTACATATGAAATCCAAATGTTCCACGATGGAACCCAAACGACACTTCAGTGTTTACTCGGTAGTGACTTCCTCACCCCGAAAAGCATCCGAACCGTGGTCGTCCACACACAAATACCTGTTTCCTTCTACAGGTCAGCAACAAAGTGAACTCCACCGGATTACTTCCAACTTCCATACATGGATTTCTATGGCAAACACAGTTATTGTTTCTCATCCATCGATAGAGAAAACAAGCAGGCTGGTGTCTCTCTCCCTTCTCTCTCTCTCTCCTTCTTCTTCTGACCTCTTCAACAACGTCATTACGTCCTTTATCTTCTATTGACGTAAGCACGCCCCACACACACATACACACACACTCTCTATCTTAAAGGGACTTTCACTGAGTCCGTAACACTTGGTGGTCATGCTACAAAAATGATTATCATTTGCTTATGATTAATTTACAGTAGACACCCCATTGTAGAAATTGTCAATTTTACATCCATTAGAGCTACCATTACAAAGCCTAATCTATCTTTGCACTATTTTGATATTTTCTAAACAGTGACAGTCTTTCTTTCAATAGTCCCAGGAAGTTTTCAACTTACCTGGGTATGGGATTTGTCTGAGAGCACTGTATGGAGCTACACAATAGTCTATGATAGCAATGCTGCCGGCTATGCTCATTTCCATGCAACCTATGTATAAACATCATCTACAAATTGTCTACAAAACGGAGGATCAACATCTAGATGAGTGTGATAAAACTAAGAAAAACAGCATAAAGCAAATTCAGAAAAAATGCTGGAAATTCAGATGTCTGCCATTGCAGCCTGGGGTTACAGTTCTTGTGTAGCACAGAGCTATTTGACGTGACCACCACAAAAAGATCCATGATCATAGCATTGCATGGTTAAAAAAGCATTACACTAAATGTGTCATTCTCAAAAACACTCTGCACTGGCAATAAATCCAAAATGGACAACCTCAAGATCAAAAAAAAATCTTGGCGTCGTCAGTTGAATAAATCAGCAACAGCCAATGACCTGCAGTACAGAAATCACATCTTATCAACCTCCATCATATCTCCAAGATATCAACCTCAATCTTATCTGAAACACATTGTCAGTCTTTTTATCACTTTGTTACAATCAGAATATTTATTTAAATTAACCTGGGGAGGGATGTAGTGTTGTTTTTGTAGCCCTGTTCCTTAATGCATTCAATGATTATGAGATCAGTCTGCATATTGTGTTTAGAACTCACAGAAAGCTGTCTAATCTTAGAAGACAATAAAGCAAAATTAAAAATTTGTCCACAAACCATTGTTTGCAGGTGACTACAGGCTGGTAGGTTAATTTGTTGGTTTATGGACAATTTATTGGAATATATTGAAGGAAAACTTCATAATCAGATATGATGGAGGTTTCCACTCAAGTGGATAAAGCTTAGTGATTTCTGGATGGGAGGTCATGGCTGTTGCTGATTTATTCAACTGAGGATGCCAAGATTTTTTATGAACTTGAGGTTGTCCATTTTGTCCACAGGGGTGGCACAGTAGCGTAGTGGTTAGTGTGACACTATTACAGCGCCAGCGACAGGGGTTCAATTCCCATCACTGTCTATAAGGAGTTTGTACGTTCTCCCTGTGTCTGTGTGGGTTTCCTCCGGGTGCTCCAGTTTCCTCCCACATTCCAAAAACGTACAGGTTAGTAGGTTAACATGGGTTTAAATAGACAGTTTGGACTCGTTGAGCCAGAAGAGCCTGTTACCATGCTGTAAATAAAGTTTTATAATCATCCATTACTTTGGTCACCATACCATCACAAGCCATCCATACTCGAAGTCAAATGCCTTAGCCAGGTCTCCCAAGGCACAATGAGGCGAATGTTTCCTCACACACACTTTGAATATTATGTTTGCTATTCCCCATGTTGACTGCCTGGTAAGAACTCTTTTATAGTGTATTGTGTGAGACAGTTCATTCTGACAGGATCTTTCCTGCAGTTGCCAGCAAAGATGTAGAGGCATTGTCCCTCTATTTCACATCTGTGGAACAGGTCCACTGGATCTTGTATAAGGTAATCATTACAAACCTTGTATATTCCTGCTATGGTTTTATCAAAACCAGATGTATTGTCATTTGACAACATCTGTAGATGTTCCCTGTTGGACACTGGTGCATTGAACCAATTGTTTAATTGATTCACCATTGAACATTGAATCCTCACAGTAGATTTTCAAAGGTTACTTAAAAAAATGTAATAGTCTCTAGCACTGGGGACAACATATCAGCACAATGTCGGCGTGTAGGTACTGCAAATAATTAGAAGGCAATTAGAATGTTGAATCCTATTGCAAAGCGGATGTATATGTACGGGAGTCTATAAAAAGTATTGATAAAAATACAGCTGGAGTACGATGTAGAATTTTGGTCTCTTATGGTGGGATACACTTGCATTAGAGCCAGTTCAGACAAAGTTCACTAAATTGCTGGAAATGAAGGAAAAATCTTAGGAGGAAAGATTGGTTCAACACTCAGTGGAGCTGAGAAGAGTCAGAAATGATCTTATTAAAACATGAAGGATTCTTAGTTGGCTGCAGAGATGTTTTCCCTGATGGGATAATCTAGAACCAGAGGATTTAGTTTCAGAATAAGAGTTTACTTATTTAAGATGGAGGTGAGGAATTTCTTCTCTGAGAAGGTCATGAATCTTTGGAATTCTCTACTGCAGAGATCCATGGAGATACAGCTATTGAATATCTTCAAGGCCAAGGTAGTTTTTTAGTCTATGGCCATTTAAGGGCTTTGGAACATGGGGGAAGTTAAAGGCAAGATCAAATCATGTTCATGAAATGTCATCATAATAAATGGGGGAAAAGCCAACAGTGTCCACGATCTCAATCACACAATGTGCAAAGCAAAATCTTAAAGCAGGAATGGGAAAACAATGGTGTGTTTTACTCATTTTGGTTGAGGGATAAATATTGGCTTGGGCTCTGAGGAGAATCGACCTGCATTTCATCAGTTGGTATTATTCAAATGAAAGACAAGCATCAGTTTGACATGATCGTGAGAAAATTGGGACTCCTCAGTATAAATTGCACTGAAATATCAGTCTAGGTTGTTTCTGTTCATTCGTGCATGATGCATCTTTGATGTGCAAGAAGTGTATGATGACATGCATCGTAAACAAATGTTAGTGATTAAATTTTGAACTTGTGGTGTGACATTGTTAGGAAGCAGCTCAGACATAGAAATAGATTATTTGTTTTTAAAAGTGCTTGCAGTAAATTTATTTTGGCACTGCAGAGTCTATACATGAAATCATTGATATGATTAGAATTGTAGCCCACAGTTCTTTTTAAATCTCACTGGAGTCAATATTTCTAAATTTGCTGAGTAACTTATCATGCATCAAATTGGTGACATTGTATTCAAAGTATAAATCAGGAATATCTCATGAGGACATTCTGACTTCTAATCAATAAGAAGTTAATTTATCAAAAAAGGTGCTTCGTAGTATCTCAGCAGCAGTTTCAAAGACCATTGGAAATACTTAGGGATACAAATTGGACAAGAATAAAAGAGAAAGACATCTGCCTCTCTTCAAAGTAGTTAAAGTGCCAACATATGTTAATATCTTGATATCTAATTAATGTTTCTCCTGGGTTAACTTGGCCAGTATTGTTAAGACGCTTTCCCTTTTGACAATATCTATAAATCTATCTTACTCTTTCATAAGATGAATATTCAGTTTTTGCTTGTAAAACACAACTTTTTTTCCTTGAATTTTTTTTAAGTGCTGTGGGATTTAGTTTGACTTTAAAGGATTTTGTTTTTCTCTGACCAGTAGCATAATGTGGATGCAAACCAACCGTACAGAGCTTTGGTGCACTGTTTTTGATTACTGATATGTCAAGACATTCAATTGTCATTTGGGAAAAGCTCCAGTCATGGAAATAAAATGACAAATGAATTTTCAGCATCTCAACTCTGAAATCTGGTGTGTGACATGTACTTTTGATATGAGAGCTGTTGTCATTTTCCTGTATAGTTTAAGTTTATTGTTGCTCATTGTAAGTTCCTACATTATGTTCTAATATGGACTTCTTTTTGGTAATACCTTTTTCTTTTGACAATGGAAGTTTTGTTTTTGGGAAACTTAAGACATTAGAAATAAGGTGAAAGCTTCTATACAAAAAGCCCACTGCCCAAATTATTCCTAATATCATTGTGAAATGTTGAAGCATAGCTCAAATCTTTCAGTGGAGATTATATTCTTCTTGTGTCACATTTATATTCCAGGACAGCCACTCCTGGTCATAGCCTGAGGCTCCAAGTGTTCTGGAATCCACCAGTACACATCATGGGCCAGATTTCAGAGCACTTGTAACAACAACACTTCACAACTAGCACAGCAGTGGATATTAAAAATTCTGTTGAAATTTTAACACTGAGATTTTCCCAAGTGACAGTGGAAGGTCCAGATATACAACAATGTAAAATAATGCAGCAATTGTCTGTACAGATGAGATGGGCTCTTGGATTGCTACAGGTTAAAAAAAACTTTTAAAGTGTCACCAAACCCAATTTAACTCAAGGGGAAAAATACCTAGAGAAAATTGCTTTATGCAGGGCATCCTGATTAATTGGAAAATTACATGTACCTTTTATAAAAAATGAAAGTACCAAGCCTGAACAATTGAGCACAGAATGGTGTCTTCATTTGGAATTTAAAAAGAAAAGTGAAAGGTGAAGATATTTTTAGTGAGCTTGTGACAGCAGTCTAGAAGCAATGAGGCTCAACATAAATATCCATAAGATAGTCACATCAGGTCTGTGCCAGAGGGGACTGACTCTGCATGTGTCCTATTTAATTCAATTGACTTTCACTGCTGTCATATTGGTTATTATCCATTCCTTGTCATGTTTATGTGGGTAATGTAAGCACTCTTTCACCAGTAAATGATGTTCGAAGAGTGGACAGACAAGTGACAGGTAGAATTTAATGGAGGGAAGTCTGAGGTGATGCCTTTTGTTCGATGGGATGGGGAGAGGCAATATATACATAATGGAATAGTTCTGAAGAATGCAAGAGCAGGGCCCAGGGGTTCATCTGCATAGATCTTTGAAGGGGACAAGGCATATTGAGAGAGTAATTAGCAAAACATATGGGATCTTGGGCTTTATTAATAGGATTTTGAGTACAAAAGCAAGGATATAATGCAGAATCTTTACAAAGCTTAGTCTGGGCTGCAGATATCCTGTAAAAGATGACCAATTGAAGAAGGTGTGCCCTCTAAACCTGTACAGCTCTTTGTTGGCAGGTTTTAGCAAGGTGAATGGCAAGAGGTGCTCCTTTGCCACTGACTGCAAAGTACTGGCCTTTTATGTAATGAACTCTTTGCTAGAAGTTTCTACTTCGTCTGTTGGGGAATACTGCAATGTATAGAGTGCAATATCTGCTGCAGCTCAAATTATTGCAGCAAGTTGGCATTTATAAATTAAAAGAAATTCAAAATTTCCACCTGTACCAAGATTAATAATGCAATGGTGTATTGAGTTACCAGTGATCTAATAGTTGATTTTATTTTTCAGATCCATAGAGATTAAGTGGCAATCAGTTTATGGGTATTAAAATCTTTAACTTTAAATTTTTCTGCCATTAGATTTTTTTTCTCTTCAGATACTTCTTTCCCCCACAGTCTCGTTCATGGAGCACTTGTTACCCTCTGATGTATCTGCTTAGTAGCCAATTTATCACACGGTGAGTGCTAATCAAATAATCAAACATGGCGAGCTTTGCAGCCAAGAAAGTAACTGTCTCTGTCTGATACCACACACACTTGCATCCAACAGTTTGTTCTGAGTCGCATTTCAAACACCACGACTGTATTGTGCTTTCCTATAGGAATATTAGTATAGTGCTCATTGAAACATACAAGCACTTAGATGTCAACCTTGACTCTATTTAATAGAGTGCCTGTCTGGATTACATGCTTCTCCGAATGACCTGTATGACCCAGAGATGATGGTGCTGTGGACTGAAGTAAACTGGCACAGTTTTCATTTGTTTTAGTATAAATAATCTAGACAGGAACATTGAATAATTTAATCTGCCTTGATTGCAATAGAATTGCAAGTAACTTTAATTGTTTAAACCTTAAATTGAACTTAAATATGTCAGCACGCATACTTTAAATGTATTATGTGATGATCCATGCCAAATACAGTCTCCATAGAACATAACATAGAACACAGAACGGTTCAATACAGGCCCTTTGGCCCACAATGTTGTGCCAACCTTTAAACCTCACCTAAGACTATCTAACCCCTTCCTCCCACATATCCCTGTATTTTAAATTCCTCCATATGCCAATATAGTAATCTCCTGAATTTGACCAATGAACCTACCTCCACCACTGCCCCAGGCAGCACATTCCATGCCCCAACCACTCTCTGGGTAAAAAGCCTTCCTCTGATAACTCCCTTGAACTTTCCACCCATTACTTTAAAGTCATGTCCTCTTGTATTGAGCAGTGGTGCTCTGGGAAAGAGGCGCTGGCTGTCCACTCTTTCTATTCCTCTTAATATTTTGTATACCTCTATCATGTCTCCCCTCATCCTCCTCCTCTCCAAAGAGTAAAGCCCTAGCTCCCTTAGTCTCTCCTCATAATGCATACTCTCTAAACTAGGCAGCATCCTGGTAAATCTCCTTCGCACCCTTTCCAACACTTCCACATCCTTCCTCTAATGAGGCGACCAGAACTGGACACAGTACTCCAAGTGTGGTCTAACCAGAGTTTTGTAGAGCTGCATCATTACCTTGCAGCTCTTAAACCTGATCCCATGACTTATGAAAGGTAACATCCCATAAGCTTTCTTAACTACCCTATCCACCTGTGAGGCAGCTTTCAGGGATCTGTGGATATGGACCCCCAGATCCCTCTGCTCCTCCACACTACCCAGAATCCTGCCATTAACTTTGTACTCTGCCTTGGAGTTTGTCCTTCCAAAGTGTACCGCCTCACACCTCTCTGGATTGAACTCCATCTGCCAGTTCTCAGCCCAGCTCTGCATCCCATCAATGTCCCTCTGCAATCTTTGACAATTCTCTACACTATCCACAACACCACCAACCTTTGTGCCATCTGCAAACTTGCCAACCCACCACTCTACCCCCTCATCCAAGTCATTAATAAAAATAAGGAAAAGCAGAGGTCCCAGAACCGATCCTTGTGGGACACCACTAGTCACAGCCCTCCAATCTGAATGCAGTTCCTCTACCACAACTCTCTACTTTCTACAGGCAAGCCAGTTCTGAATCCGCATAGCCAAGCTTCCCTGGATCCCATGACCTCTGACCTTCTGAAGAAGCCTACGACGTGGAACCTTGTCAAATGCCTTACTAAAATCCATGTAGACCACATTACTGCACTACCCTCATCAATCTGCCTGGTCACCTCCTCAAACAACACTATCAGGCTTGTGAGACATGATCTGCCCTTCACAAAGCCATGCTGGCTGTCCCTGATCAGACCATGATAGTCTAAATGCTCATAGATCCTATCTCTAAGAATCCTTTCCAACAGCTTGCCCACCAAAGATGTAAGGTTCACTGGTCTATAATTCCCTGGACTATTCCTACTACCTTTTTTGAATAAGGGGACAATATTTGCCACCCTCCAATCCTCCGGTACCATTCCCGTGGACAACGAGGACTCAAAGATCCTAGCCAACGGTTCAGCAATCTCCTCCCTCGCCTTGCGGAGCAGCCTGGGGAATATTCTGTCAGGCCCTGGGGATTTATCTGTCCTAATATTTTCTAACAGCTCCAAAATATCCTCTCTCTTGATATCAACATGCTGTAGAACATTAATCTTACCAACACTGTCCTCGATGTCATCAAGGCCCCTCTCCTTGGCGAATACTGAAGAGAAGTATTCATTGAGGACCTCACCCACTTCCACAGCTTCCAGGCACATCTTCCCACCTTTATCCCTAATCGGTCCTATCTTTACTCCCGTCATCCTTCTGCTCTTCACATAAGTGAAAAATGCCTTGGGGTTTTCCTTAACCCTACTCACCAAGGCCTTTTCACGTCCCCTTCTTGACCTCCTCAGCCCCTTCTTAAGTTCCTTCCTTGCTACCCTATATTCTTCAAGAGACCTATCTGATCCTTGCTGCCTAAACCTTATGTATGCTGCCTTCTTCCTTCTAACTAGATGTTCCACCTCTCTTGTCACCCATGGTTCCTTCACCCTGCCATTCTTTCTCTGCCTCACTGGGACAAATTTATCCCTAACATCCTGCAAGAGATCCCTGAACAACGACCACATCTCCATAGTACATTTCACTTCAAAAATGTCAGCCCAATTCACACTCGCAAGTTCTAGTTTTATAACTTCATTTGCCCTTCCCAATTAAATAGTTTCCTGTCCTCTTTGCTCCTATCCTTGTCCATGACAATGCTAAAAGTTAGGGAGCGGTGGTCACTGTCCACCAAATGCTCACTCACTGAGAGATCTGTCACTTGACCTGGTTCATTACCTAATACTAGATCTAATATGGCATTCCCTCCAGTCAACCTGTCAACATACTGTGACAGGAATCCATCCTGGACATACTTAACAACCTCTGCCCTGTCTAAACCTTTGGTACTAAGCAGGTGCCAATCAATATTTGGGAAGTTGAAGTCTCTCATGATAACAACCCTGTTATTTTTGCACCTTTCCAAAATCTGCCTCCTGATCTGCTCCTCAGTATCCCTGCTGCTACCAGGGGGCCTATAGAATACTCCCAGTAGAGTAACTGCTCCTTTCTTGTTCCTAACTTCCACCCATACTGACTCTAGAGAGGATCCTGCTACATTATCCACCCTTTCTGCAGCTGTAATAGTATCCCTGACCAGTAACACCACCCCTCCTCCTCTTCTCTCCCCCTCCCTATCCCTTTTAAAACACTGAAATCCGGGAATATCCAGTATCCATTCCTGCCCTGGTGACAGCCAAGTCTCTGCAAGAGCCACAGTATCGTAGTTCCATGTATTTATCCAAGCTCTCAGTTCATCACCCTTATTCCTGATGCTTCTTGCATTTAAGTAAATGCACTTTAACCCATCCACCTTACTAATTTTATACCCTATATTCTGCTTCTCCTTCCTCAAAGCCTCTCTATATGTTAGATCTGACTTTACTCCATGCACTTCTTCCACTGACCTATCCCTCTGGTTCCCATCCCCCTTGCAAACTAGTTTAAACCCTCTCGAACCACACTAGCAAACCTGCCTGCAAGGATATTGGTCCCCCTCATGTTCAGGTGTAACCTATCCAATATGTACAGGTCCCACCTTCCCCAGAAGAGATCCCAATGATCTAAAAATTTAAAACCCTCCCTCCTGCACCAACTCCTCAGCCACGCATTCATCTGCCATCTCCTCTATTCTTACCTTCACTATCATGTGGCACTGGCAGCAATCCTGAGATCGATACCCTTCAGGTCCTGCTCTTCAGCCTTCTGCCTAGCTCCCTAAACTCACTTTTCAGAACCTCATCCCTCTTTCTACCTATGTCGTTGGTACCAACATGTACCACGACTTCTGACTGCTTTCCCTCCCGCACAAGAATGCTGTAGACCTGATCAGAGACATCCTGGACCCTGGCACCTGGGAGGCAACATACCATCTGGGATTCTCACTAATGTCCACAGAACCTCCTGTCTGTTCCCCTGACTATCAAGTCCCCTATTACTATTGCCCTCCTTTTCTCCTCCCTTCCCTTCCCTTCTGAGCAGCAGGACCAGTCCCAGTGCCAGAGACCTGGCTACTGCCATTTGATCCATGTAGGTCATCCCCCTCAACAGCATCCAAAGTGGAATACCTGTTTTTGAGGGGAACAGCCTCTGGGGTCCTCTGCTCTGTCTGCCTGTTCCTTTTCTCTTTCTCTCCCCTGACAGTCACCCATCTATATGCCTTCTGGACCCTAGAAATACCTGCTCTAAGAGGAGTGACTGCCTCCCGATGCACAGCATCTACATAACTCTCTCCCTCCCTGACGCTTCGCAGTGTTTGAAGCTGCGACTCCGGCTCATCAATTCTGAGCCGAAGTTCCTCCAGCCTCAAGCACTTACTGCAGATGTGGTGACCGTGCACCACAGCAGGGTCCACTAGCTCCCACATCATGCAGCTTCAGCACATCGCCTTACCCTCCATCTGAACTAATTTTTTTTCTTACCTAGCTGTAGTCTACTTAAAAGTTATAACAATAACAGTAGACCTTACCTTTACTTACCGGCTACTCACCAGTGTTGTTGCAGATGGCCTCTGCCTCTTGATGCCAAAGCCTGTTGTGTCAAAGCCACTCACTCACTCTGACTCTATCCACTCCGACAATGGCCGCTCCGCTTGACACTACCTCCTTTTTATTGGCCCTTCTAAATTAGCCCGGACCTGTGAGGGACCCACTGCTCCTTGGTCTCTCAGCTTCTGATTCACTCCTAAGTAAATGCCAAAGCCTGTTATGCCAAGGCCACTCACTCTGACTCTGTCCACTCTGACAATGGCCGCTCCACGTATGTTAGTATACTGAACTTCCAGCAGATTGTGCTGTTTAGGTTATTGTTAAGGTTTCATACAGTTCTGGGAAATTACATCACTTTGGCACAAAATATTCATTCTCCAGGCACTAATAGAAAATAAAACAAAATGGTAATGTTTTATGTCTTGCTGGAAAAAAATTGCATAACACCAATAAAGGGTAATTGTGCTACAACAAAGATATATAATACACCAGGGAGTTAGACTGCCTCTCTGTGTAACAACAATCTTGGCCAGCAACAAATATGTATGCATAAAATTCTACATAAATAAGGCTGACCTGTAAGCTTTTTTGTAATCACATGCATGTAGCTGATGGTGCCATAATTTATACTGCTACTTCAGCGGTAGAAAAGAACTGAAGTATTTGCAAAGCATCTTCCCATAAATTCACATTTCCACCAATATGGCCCCTTTCACAGACTTAAAAATCACAGTTCTGTATTTTGTGACCAAATTTAAATAGTGCTTGGACACGCATGCAAACTCCTGGTCTGGATCACTTCATTGTAGCTACTGTGCAGATTAATTTTGTTGACACAGAATTTAGAAATGGTAGGGCTCAGGCTGTGATATAGTTGTATAAAAATAATGAAACTATTTAAGCAACTGGAAAGAACCTAAAAAGTAAATTACACATTACCTGCATCTATCTGTGATACTCACATTATCATTGACAGAAATGGATCACGTAAATTGAATGTTGCTGGGATTAATTACAAGCAAATAATCTCTTCACAGTTTCAGGTGATGCTATAAATTTCAAGATTTATGACAGACCCAGCATGAGGGGTTAAGGATAACTTTGCAAAGCAGAACCAAATATTTCAAGTGAAGATTTGGTAAATCGGAAACTAATGAACAGATAATAATATGATTGAGTACATTTTGGGAGGTGTAGAAGGCTAATAATTATAGCTTAAGACTTGAGGAAATAATAATTTAGAAGAGTAGACAGAGCAACGAGTTTTAATTTGGGCAGTGAGGATGTATAAAGGGAAAAATCTCGTAAGATTTCTCTCAGGTTTGAACCTGGGTGAAATTGCCTTCTTGTAATTACTTTCACAATGTATATTTTTTAACAATGTTGAAAGTGCTGCTGCTGGCAAAGCAAATATAGCAGCAAGAATTTGAGTGCTGCTGTCAAATTTTTGATATAAGTTCCAGATGATAAAGGGCTATTAAGGCATCATATCTTGGCAGCAACTGTGGAGTGCCTTTTGCCCCTGTCACTCCAGCTCACTTTGTCTCTCCCTGTCAGACAGCAAAATTGGCTGCCCCTGAGCAAAACCACTATGGTCTCCTATAGTGTGAGGGGCTTGTTTTCATACTATGGCAGAATCTGGGAAATTCCTCTCACAACTTACCATCTCACTGTCGTGAGTGCAGCAGCAAGGGCAAATTCTGGTCTAACCCATTCTACTTTAAAGCATTAATCCTTGCATAAAATCTGTCTCTTCTATCTGATTTTTGGTCATCTGGCCCAATTCTTCTTGCAATCACAGCTTCCTGTGGGAGACTCCTTTCCAAAGCTTTACTTCAGTGTTCAGGTTTGACCTTGATCATCAAGTTAAAGTCAGTAGTTTCTCCTGTAACTGAATCTTGCAACCGTCGTATGCTTCACAATCAGCAGGTTATTTTCATTAGCCAGCAGGGATAAAGGGAGTGGATGGGAGTGGGTGGTAGGCAAGCAGGAATACAGCCCTGGCCCAGCAATAACTACTGAGCACATTAAAGAATGGGTGCATATTACATATCAAAAGAAAAAAAATGCAAATGCTTTACATTTGAAATAAAAACAGGAAAAGCTGGAATTACACAGCAGGCCATAACCTTGCACTTTCCCACATTAAACTTCACTTGTCAAGTTTTTACGCATTCACTCAACCGATCTATATCCAACTGTGTTTGTTTTAATAAACTTCCATTGACTGAGTCCATCTGGATGGAAACTGACCTGTTTGGCATGCCCAGCATCTGACTGTCTGATAAAATTAACCCCTTGGAAACAAACTTTAACTTAAACATGCATTTAAAGTCAACAATTAAACAATCAGATAACTTGAAATGTAGTAGGCTATTAGAATGCAATAAAGGTGACTTGTAGACATCAGCTGTCATTAGATGGTATCACAATGTGAATAAGGAAGGCAAAAGGAGGCAGTTAAATGCGGAATATAAACTATTCAAGTAAACTATTATGTTTATACACCAGCTTTCATGTCCTTAAGGCATTCTAATATATTTTATAGCCCATGAATTACTGTTATTTTGCAATTAGTATGCAAAATGCTCAACAAAGATCAGACAAGATAAATGATCAAGTAATCTGTTATCAAAAGTATTGGATAAAACATAACGGGTTGCCAGGACACACAGAGCTCCTCTTCCCTTTTCAAATGCTGCCAATGGATCTTTTAAGTTGGCTTGAATTGACAGATGGTGGGTGCAAAAGACATCTGCTTAGAAGCTCATCTGCATAACATTTTTTGGTGTTATGCATTTAAAAATACATATTTTTCAGAGTGCTAAGGTACCCCAATAGAGGCCTTGATCTCCAATCCACTGCTCCTGGCCCCTTTATTAATGTGACTTCTTTCTCTGTATTTCCCACAGCCAACACTTCACAAGGAGGAAGAGTGTGAAGTATCAGAATTGATAGAGGGAGTGAGGACAAATTGAGGAGTTCAGCTTTTTTACACGTAGATTAATTGCCAGGCCCAGATAAATTTATCCCAGTTTCTGAAAAGAAGCAAAGGATGAAGTAACAACCCTCAAATTCCCCTTCCTTTAACGTTACCTTCAGCTGGTGTTGCTTCCATGCACCATACATACCACATAAGTCCTGCAACTGTATTCTCTGCGCATCACAAGCAGGGGTTAGTTTACAAAAGCCACACAATGCAGCACCTCACAGCTCATAGCACAACCCATTGCTCTCTTTGATAAGATGGATGTGGAGAGGATGTTTCCTCATGTGTGGGGTACCTAGAACTAGGGGTCACTGTTTAAAATTAAGGGGTGACCATTCCAGTCAAATGAGATGATTTTTTTCTCTCTCAGAGGGTTGTGAATCTTTTGAACTCTCTTCCGCGAAGGTGGTGGCAACTGAGTCTTTGAATATTTTTCAGGCAGATGATCAAGGGGTGAAAGTTTATTTGAGGTAGGCAGGAATGCAGAGCTGAGATTACAATTAGATCTGCCATGATCTTATTGATTAGCAGAACAGGCTCAAGGGGCCATTTGACCAATCCTACTCCTAATTCATAAATGCCTATGTAATTTCTCCAACAGGGAGGGATAAAGAGAGTTGTGCTATGAGCTGTGAAGTACACAATCATTGTGTGGATATTATGAGTCCATCCCTGCTTATGACAGAGGCAATGAATAAGGAGATCGTGCTATCCTTCTTGGGAACCTTTATTGATCACTTTGAGTTCATTTATATGACCACTTCCTGTGCTATCCAGCCAATAAAATCCAGGCCATTTTTATTCCCCCACAAGCAACTACTTTACTTTCATGATCTCACTTTATCCCAAGCCCTTTAATGTTGCTTTTTGTATTTCTATTAAATCATTAAATGTGGGCTATGCTGGCTCAGACATTTATTGTCCATTCCTCATTGAGAAGTACTGGTAAATTGCCTTGACAAATGCACAATGTATAGTTTTTTTGGAGGGATGTTTAAGTTCACTTAAATTGCTTGGGCTTGGAACCTGTTTAGGTCACGTTAGGTAACAATGGAATGGGCATTTTCAACAGTCTGGTGGGTTGTGATCATTATTACTGATTACTCATTTTTTTGTTCCAGATTCATTGAATTAATTAAATTTAAATTCCACTGCTGGCTCGGTAGAATTTAGTCCAGGCCTCTACTACTAGTCCAGTAACATAACCACTTTTCCAGATAGGAATCCAATCCTTTTTAAAATTTATGGATTATTTATTATTATTTGTAGCCTCAAATTCCACATTTCAGTCATATTCTACGTAAGATTTTTTTAAAGCTGTTTTAATTCTCTTCATGACTACCTTAATTTGTTCCTTTGATCACAGTCTCGATGACCTTGATGACCACAAAGTAATCTATCATAAATACCTTGCAATGAAATTTCATTATCTCAAAGGCTTCCACGAGCTAACCTTGGTTGTCCTGGCTCAATTGAAAAATGCTCTGGCATTTCAAATTCTGCATTTCCACTATCCCTGTTGAATGACTTGCAAATCTTCACTGAGCTTTTCCATTGCTATTAAAACCTTTTTAAAACTGTCAGCAATCAAAATTTGACCTAACTAGGGTTTTGCACAATGTCGTCTTGACATTGTCTCCAAATCGTATACTTCAATTGCTCAAACCAAGGTTTATATTTGTCTGGCTTTAACTCTTTGTAGTGCCTACTGTTTAATTATCTGTAAGTTGTGTCTTTTATTTAACTGGCTCATCACTGTATTTACCCTTTTGTGGTGTAATCTTGTTCATAAGTTGTTTTGCTCCCCATTGCACCCGATCACCACCACATTACCCCTGCTTACACTTCATTAATATGACAATGTCAAGAGGTTCAGGCACTGAAATTCCTGTGTGGTTGGAATGAATAAATCAGTATGGAAACAATGCGCTTCATCACAGCTGTACTCCAATTCTCAGTCACAGTGCACTGTGTAGAGCTTTTGATGCAGCATCACTATAATTCACTGTACATCAACATTGTTATCTCAATCTACCTGTGTCAGATGTATCTGTCTACGATAGACTCAGAACACAACTGAGCTTCTGTGAGGTGCTGAGGATTATCAATAGCAGCAGAAATGAACACCAGTTCAACTTGTAACTTCATGTCTCACCATACCTTTCCAAGGCATAGTAGGCCTCAGACCAAGTGCTGGTAAATGCAATTAGTATAGATAGGTACTTGATGGTTAGCATGGACATGGTGGGCCAGAGGGCCTATTTCTTTGCTTTATCACTCTATAATCACTCAGATAATCAACACTGGTTCAACGAGGACTGCTGAACCCACTGGGAGCAACATCAGGCAAACACACAACGAGGTATAAACCGGTTGAAGAGTGCATGCTCTTTGTCATGCAATAATCAAAGCTATGGCATCAAATAACCAATGGATCCAATCAAAACTCTTCCATGTAACCACATCTAGTTGTGAAAGGTGTTGGATTTCAATGCATTTCACTGTGTGTTTCGATGTACATGTGACTAATAAAGATATTAAGATAATAAACAGCTAACTGAAGAAAACAGCTCCATCAAATGACATCCTTAACAAAGGAGGGCCCAGCATATGTTTGCTGAAGACAACACTGAAGTATTCACAACCACATTCAGCCAGCAATGGTATGTGAGTGATCCATCTGGGCTTCCTCCTAAGATCCCCATCATTTCAGTTACTTTGATTCATCCATGAGGTGTCAAAAAATGGCTGAGAGCATTGGATAGAGCAAACACGAGAGGACTGGACAACAGCCCAACTGCAGTACTGAAGACATGCACTTCAGAACTAGCTATGCCTCTAACCAAGCTGTCCCAGAAGAGTTACAACACCGGTATCTATCCAGTAATGTGGAAAACTGGCATATGTAGGTCATGTTCACAAAAAATCAAGACAAGTCCAGTCTAGCCAATTCATTCTGAAATTGTTTTTGACCAACGGCATAGTGATGGAATCTATCAACAGTGCTATCAAAGGTGCATACTCACCAAAATCTGTTCACTGATGCCCAGTTGAAGTTTCACCAGGACCACGCAGCTCCAGACCTCATTAAGAGACGTAAGTTCAAATCCCACCACAGTAGTTGTGGAATTAAATTCAGTGAATAACTTGGAATTTGCAGCAACAAGTAAGCTTGGCAACAAGAACCATAAAAAAAAGGACAAGCATATTGCTGTGGAAAAAAACCTACCTGGTACATTGATGTCCATCCTTAGTGCTGAAGTTTTTCTTCAAGCCAGCCTTTGACTGGCCCATATTTAAATGGCACCAGTCTTTATATGAGTTTCATTGCTGTTTTACAAAGAAAACAAAGCCATATTAGAAATTCTTGTGACTCAGTCAAGCAATATAATTTCAAATTCCTTGCAAAGATCAGCCATTCTAAAAAATATGTGACTCAGGGTTCAGTCAAGTGGCCAAAAATGTGCCAGTGTGCAACTGGGTCTTTCAGGGTGTATCAAATGTACCACCACCTGCAATTTGGTATCTAAGCAAACTAATTTTAATGTGGTTCCCTCACTTCCTCAGTTCCGGTGTGATTATAAATCACGCTGGCATAGATCTCTGAGGAACATCACACATATTATCTTTCCCAAAAAATAAACATCGTTTTTCTTCTGCTCCAGACTTTTTCCTTCAATTATTTATTTATCTATCCATGCATCATTATACTACTTGCAAAGAAGGATGTAGTTAAAAGGCTCTAGAATAATTTGGTGCAGGCAATAGAGAGAGAGAATAGAGTGAGATCAGCAGGTTACCAGCCTAAACTTAAATACTTTAATCAATCATCACCAAAATCTATGGTTTTCTTTCCAATGATTTCTAGGACTGATGAGTACCACATAATTCTCTAACCTCTTCCAAGAATAGAAGTAGGAGTTCTATGTATAAAGAAGGTGTGTGCATGAGCTGAATACTCCATCAGATTGAAAATGACCAGTGACATTCATTGTGGACAGATGGAAGTTTATAGCAGGGAGGTACAAGTGTGAAGCAAGGAACACCACCCAGCTTGATTGTCCACAGTTTTGTAGATCACATTTTTAAATGTGATGAGGTTTTCTGCCTCTACTACCCCTTCAGGCAGTGAGTACCAAGCCCACATGTCCAAATGGCTTAAAATTTTCTTTCCTCACCACCTCTTTCACAAATTACTTTAAATTGATGCACTTTGGTTATTTTATCCAGAAGATCCATGAAAAAACCTACTGTGCGAGTAGTTTTCAAGAGGACTACTGAAATCATCTTAGGAAATATTTTTCCTTGTTTTCTCTCATGTTGTTAAGTGTCTACTCCCTTAATATTTAATTTATTAATCTACAGTTAAGCAGCTTGAATAAGAATATTCAACAGGTTCAGTAACATTTTATATATACAACATTTCAACAGAACTGGAAACAGTTCAAGATCTAATGGGTTTTAAGAAGTCCTGATGCAGAAAAGGACACGAACATAATAGGAGTAGGATAAATGGTCCCTCGAGACAGTATTTAATAAGATCTTCACCTTAACTCTGCTTTCTTGTCTGATTTCCCATAAGTCTTGAGTCCTCTATTATGTGAAAATATATCCATCTGAATCTTGTATATATTAAATTATTTGGCCACTGGAGAGGGGTGGAGAAGGGATTCCACAGATTCAAGACCCTCCAAGAAGAGAACTTTTTTCTTTTTAAAAGAGTGACCTTTATCCTGACACTGTGCTCCCTAGTCCTGGATTACCCTACAAGAGGAAACACCTCGCAGCATCTAACCTGTCAATTCCCCTCAGCATCGTATAGCTTTCATTCTTCTGATGAGTATGGACCCAACCTGCTCAATTGTTCCTCAGAACACAATCATTCCATCTCTGGAATCGAAATGGGATATCTTATGGACGGGAGAGTTCAAATAACAAAAGGGATGGTAATGCAAGTCAAAATTGGTTAATAATGTGACATCCAATAAAACAAAAGATTGGCCTAGAAAACTCATGAATAGCAGTAACAGCTTCATTACCACAACTGGAATCTAGAACAACAAACAATCTGCTGGAGGAACTCAGTGGGTCGGGCGGCTTCTGTGGGAGGAAAGGCCCTGATGCAGGGTTTTGACCCAAAATGTTAACAATTCCTTTCCTTTCCTCCCACAGATGCTACTGGACCCACTGAGTTCCTCCTGCTGACTATTTGTTGCTCATTACCATAGCTGTCTGAAAAAATTGGGATATTGAGTTCAGTAATTTTGAACAATAACAACATTGAGTGATGTGACCAATCAGAAGAAAGGAAGCTATTCCTGAAGCTTGTGTTAGTTTCTAGTTGCTGGGAATGCTCGTTTCACATTCCCAGCATCTGCAACATTCTTGTTTTGTGGTTAATTTGAATGGTTGTCCTTTGTTTATATTTATTGCTACAGCAGTTAATGATGCTACCTCATATCCTGGGACCCAGGTTTGATCCTGACCTCGAGTGCTGCCTGTGTGGCATTTTCACATTCTCTCCATGATGATATGAATTTGCTCTGCATGTTCTGGTTTCCTCCCACACTCTTTTGTGTAGATTAATGGCAAAAAAAAACCCAAGGGGGAGTTGATGGGCACATGTGAGAGAGATTAAGTTGTAGTACAGGGAAATAAGGAGTGAGGGAATGGGACTGATGGGATTGCACCCCTGGGAGCTGGCATGGACACAGTAGGCTGAATGGGTTCCTTCTGTATTACTGTAAGGTAGATCCAGTAAACAGGATCATTATTATATATGTCATTGTGGTCTGTCTTATAGAAATCATTCATAAGACCCGTGTTTCCTCTCAATTCATTGCATCTTTCCATAAATAGCAGTAACATGGCCTGCTTCATAATGCCCAAAGGGTTTGTCATGCACTGAAAGATGCTTGCCATGTGTGCTGTATGCTGAAGTGAAGAATGGAAGAGAAGAATGGCAGGCTTGAGATTAGACAGTAAACTGATAAATTGATGAATACAAAAGGGGAAAAGACCTGCAACTGGAAGGAATTTAAAATAAAACTAAAATAGTGGAAATACACAATAGGATGTCATCATCTGAATATTGCAAAGGTTTGTAAATGTTTTGAATGTAGAGAGCACAAGGCCACGAAGAGTCTCTCAAAATTTGGGGAGTAAAATAATGACTGAATTTGTTCTTTACTGATCAAATGCTATGTGTTGTTTGCCTTACCTGCTAGCTTGGACCTATGGTCTTGCAGTTAAAGTTAAGCTAAAAGCGAAATTACATAATTGAACCAAATGTTTCTGTGTTTTGAGTCTTCTGCTGCCTCTGGTGGACAGCTTTGGGATTCATGACAACTCTGGAGTTAAAATGGCTGGTGTAGTAATGCAAAAATTCTGTCTGGATGTCATTTTAACCCCAAGTCTGCACCATTAACATTAAGGCTTTAGAATTGGGAGATGTAAGGTTCCTATAAAGGATACTAGCTCACTATGGTCAATTAGTCGGTTCACTGGATTTCCCAATGGTATGGACATTTTCCCTCTAATAGGGGTGTTAACCCATGTCACATTAAGGTATTGTTGGGATGTCTTTGTTCTGATTTTCAAAGACAATGTCTTTACTGAAGTTTTCAGAGTTTTCTAATGACCCAGAATACCTTCTGAATTGGTACTCATCTCAAGAGAAACTGCAGTGGCAGGCCAACTAATGTTTGGCAGCACAGATCACATGCTGTGTTAAGTGGTGTCAGCGACATGTCTACTGCTCTCTTATTGATGGCATTTGAGGGAGTTTTATTTTTTTAAAAAAGATGTGATCTGCAATTTCTAGAGTGAAAGCAAAATCCATGTCAATCAATGCAGTTCTGTTCATGTGTTCCACAGTCTTGAAAGTACTATTGGTTCATGCCATCCCAGACCAAATAGGCTGAGTCAGCTCCTGCAAAACCCGTGACATTATCCTTTTAATGCTTTATCCTTCTGATGAAGGATAATGAGGGATATCCTTACCTATTTGAGCATTAAGCAGTGTACTTTTTCATTAACTAAATTAATGGAAACTCAATGTGGACTCTGCCCCATTCCAAGCTGCACTGCACTGGTGTGCAAAATTCCATTGTGTCTCCATACTTCTGCTACTTATATTACATCTGGTGGCCCAGCATTTCATAAATCTATTAATGCATTAGATGGGTAAGATGTCAGTAATCTACCCTAAGATACAATTTATGACCTTAATGTAATGTAGTTCCATTTCATCAACTTGAAGTTGCATTAAAAAACACAATTTTAATCTTATTAAATTATCAAAAATCTTTTCTGCTACACAGCATGCCTATGTGCCTCATACTTTAATATAAGACATTGAGGTTATAAGCAACACATCCACTTAACAGCACAGCAAAATTCTAGCTCAGATAAGCTGATAAAAATCCATTAGCAAGAGAGCTAGAGTAAAAAAAATCGAACAAGGCAAGTAAAAAGAGTGTTTTGGTAGATTCAGTTATGAAAGAGCAGTAGAATCTAAGTAATATGGTGATATTTGCAATCTTTGCTGAAACAACAATTCAGCATTTGGTGAACCCACCAGGATTAATAATGCTTAAATGTTGTTTCTATTTTTGAGACTGGCAGTGTCAGTTTGTTTCCGGAAACAAACAATAAACTGTAGAGCATGATGTACAACAGCAGTGTTGTGGGCAAGTTAAAAATCCAAGAGAGCAACGCTTACATATCTTTCAGCAAATGTTACTTCGGGAAATTTTGGGATTTTCCTCCCTCATCTCTGAGTCTGTTGTAAATTTCCTACAACACAGTTGGCGGCTATTCAGCCCATCATGTGTATGCCAGCACTCAGTGCATTCCCAACAGTCCCAAACTCCAGTTGATTTCCTAGTGTGGATGGAGACTGGAGCATTTAAGTGAACCCAAATGATCACAGGAAAAGCATGCAATCTCCACGCAGACAGCACCCAAGGTCTAAATAGAACCCAAGTTGCTGGAGCCAAGTAGCAGTACTATTGTACGGCCCTATTGTGTCACTCTTCTGCCTGTGATAGAGATCAACAGCTATGATCAGTCAGCAACATTCTTGTAATTGTGCTATGACACAGACTGTGCAATGAAATGGATATACCATAATACAAGCAGAACTCTTCAAGCCACTGCGAATAGTTGCTTTGAATGTATGGATGCTGTAATGAAGAGGATGGTTGGGAGAATAACTCAAGGATATTGCCAGGGAAATCTCTGTATGACATGAATGTCTGCACTTTGGGAAAACTTGCAATGCAGCCCATGTCTTTAATTTCTCTGCCTTTTTCTGTGGGCTGAAGGTAAAGTAGATTAAGTCATTTGTCCCTTCTGCATATGCTTAGCAGGTAAATGTGAGATGTAGCAAAGATTGGCAGCAATAGCCTAGAATAATCCCGAGCTAGGAATGATCTTGACCTCCACAGGCAAAGCAGTCTAGGCACATGTAAGACGTTGTATCTGAGGCCACAGTATTTCACAGGTCTAAAGAAAAACAGTACAGTTTAAGTCTTAAGCCTTTTAATAGTAGGATTTCTAGGGAAATTGGGTCAGTACACTTGTTGTGCTGTGAGTAAACTGGAACTTTTTTTGGACTAGCTTTGAGTGTTGTATGTCTATTGACATCATTGGGGGTTTCACTTTAGAATAGAAGGTTCTAGAACAAACAAAAGTCCTGCCAAAGACTCAAGGGCCACTGTTCAGACAGGCACTAAAGTACCCAGAAATATAAGTAAAGTTAGTCTATTCAAGGTTAAGCCCATTTTCAACTGCACACTACAGTGTGTTTTTGGAGCTGTGGGGAAAATCTCTGAGGACCACGTTCACATTTACTGTGTCCCCCAGCTGACGCGAGTGTGACTGATGCAGTCACATGTTTGCTGCATGGCCAATAGATATGCTTGAAACTGAAGGGGGCCTGGGTAGATCAGAAGGAGAAAGATAGCAATAGAGGAGGTACAGGTTACCGAAATTGGGGAATCCAATGTTCATGCCGTTGGGTTGCAGAATACCCAGGCGGAATATAAGGTGCTGTTCTTCCAGTTTTTGTTTGGCCTCACCCTGGCAGTGGAAGAGGCCGAGGACAGACAGGTCTGTGTGGGGATGGGGAGAGGAATTGAAATGGCTGGCAACTAGGAGGTCCAGATGACCCTGGCCGACAGAGTGCAGGTGCTTGGCAAAACAGTCACCCAGTCTGCGCTTGGTCTCAACAATGTAAAGGAGACCACACTTGAGAGCATCAAATGCAATAGACCAGGCTGGAGATGGTGCATGTGAATCTCCGCCACACCTGGAAAGGCTGTTTAGGTCCCTGGATGGAGGTGAGGAAGGAGGTGTAGGGACAGGTGTTACGCCTCATACGGTTGCAAGGGAAAGTGACTGTGGAGGGGGAGGGATGAGTGACCCAGGCAGTCACGGAGAGAGTAGCCCTCGTGGAAAGCAGAAAGGGATACGGAGGGGAAAATGTGATCAGTGGTGGGATTGCTTTGTAATTGATGAAATTGACACGTTTCTGCATGGGTGCAGGAGGCAGCACCAGTCATTGATGTGGCAGAGGAAGTTGGGCAGTGGTGCCAGAGCAGGTTTGAAACACAGTCTGCTCCACGTAGCCAACAAAAAGGCAGGCATGGTTAGGGCCCACATGAGTGCCCATTGCTATATCTTTGATTTGTAAAAAGTGAGAGGATTCAAAAGAGAAATTCTGCCAGGTAGAGGAGAGTGTTAGTAGGAGGGGAACTGGTTGGATCTACAGTATGTTCAAGGAAGAAACAGAGAGCCCTAAGGCCTTTCTATGGGGAATAGAAGTGTATAGGGACTGGACAAATTTAGTTGGTCTTTAACTCTGAGCTAGAGGTTTATGTTCACATCACAGCACTGTGCGTTGCCATCATCATTGAACTTTCACAGGAAAGATCATGAGAACATCATCAGAGGTGGAAACTTTTGCATTCCCCCACCTCCTTTACAGCAAAACAGAGGGACCAGGAATTTCCTGAAGCTGGGATGAGCCAGAACCCTCCTAATCTTAAATGGTGATGAAACCGAGTTAATGGCCACATGGCTACCATGGAACATTTTTTTTAAATGAGTGTTTGAGTTCATTTAAGAGTCTGTTTGTTATTGCTTCTGCTGAAGTCCTCAATTATGAATTGGGGCTTGAAAGCACAGTGAGCAGAATGCGGCTGATGACCAGTGCATAATTATACTTTCTGATGTAAGATCAAATCATGCAGTCAGAAGAAGGTTAGAATCAGAATATGTAGATTGTTGTAAAGATTCATAGTGCATTGATCATGATCAAAATCATTGAATGGAAAGGTGCATTTTTCTTCCCATAATCCCTCACATGGCACAATTTCATTTCAGCCATAGAATGACAACTTTCACCTGAGCATTCAGATGTGAATCTTTCTTGAGGGGATACAAGATCAGTGAGCAGTGCAAAGGAGTAGTCAGGCTCAGAGTAGCATTGACAGCAGTTCTGATTAAAACCTCACTTGGGTGATCACATTAGGAAATATGAAAATGGGAAATCATGTTAATATTAAAGGTTTAATAATCTGCCTGAGGGTTGAAGGTGTACTGGGTTGATGTAAAGATCCATTGCCTAGTATTTTAACTTGCTATAGTGAACTTGAAATGAATGTGTTTAATTCCGCATAACTGGTTTCCATCAAGTATCTCCTTTTTAAAAATTAAACTTTTTTTGTAAGCAATCAAATTGCAAATTGGTAAACATTTTAATTCCATGCCACATGGGATTTGCTTTGCATTTTCCACAAGTATGTTTTAGTGGAATCATTTGCTAATCAGTTTTGTATGGAACTCTTGGCTTTTACCATTGTAATTGTGCAGAATTTTGGGACATAACTGCAGCAGTCCTGAACATCCTCACGGCTGATTACCACCATCATTCCAACTGTGCTCTGAGTTGAATAGTGAAGCACAAACTTCCAGTGTCTCAGTAGTTACATTGAGAAATCTGGCCTGTGCAAGTTCATTCACTAAAATCATTTCAATAAAATGACTGGCTGCGGAGGAAAAGGGTACTTTACAGGTAATTTAGATTGTTTTAATTAATTAGGCTAATGCAAACATATTTGATTTTTTTTCCTCATTTTTTCATTATCATTTGCACATTTTTTAATTTTTAAAATTCTTTGCTGGTATGTTTAATTTTCATTTTTTTCTGAACTGTCTTAGCACATTTCTGAATCTCAGTAGTTATAAACATTAAAGTTCTTGGACACAGCTAGTTTGGCCTTAGGACATGGCTTCACCAGTTGTCAAAGCATAACTGTGGGATTTATGATCACTGAGGCTGGGTGCTGCTCAGAGCCTCCCCAATCAGGCCAGAGTCAGCTACTTTGTAGGGGTTTGTACCTTGGAGCCTACATAAGGTAAGAGCAGTTCCAATGAGAACATGAGCAGAGCAGATCCAGGCAACCAGGGAACATGAGAGGGGGAACACCTTTATGGAAACTCTGGCTCATTATGTTTCAGGAATATACATTTGAATCCACATCACTTAATACACTGACCTAAATATCCCCAAGCAGGGAAAATATCATGGAGCAAATTCAGTGCCACCCTGTAACAAGAGCACAGTTCATAAATGATATGATCTTCAAGATAGTGTAGAACAAAACATCCAGTGAGCTTACTATCCCGTGTAATCAGGAAATGAGCAATATGTGGAAGGTCCATTGCTGCATTTTCCATGGAGATTATCTTTTCCTGATGTTAAATCACTCTACTGAACAATGACCTTGGAGAACTGAAATCCGCTATCCAACACTTAACAAGAGTACCCAGTGAATGTATGTGAGCTATTAATTGATCTACATGTAATTCCTGATTCCCAAATCACTGAAAAATCAGAACAAATTCTAAAGTCAAAGATGAACAAGCTGCACAATGATGAAGTGACATTTTGATAATGTTGTTGGAATTATTTGTAATTTTGTAATGGTACAATACGAGATGTTGTTAGATTCATGGACAAAAAAAACAAAACAGCATTGTTTGTTACACACAACTATCAGAAAAGATGACTGACCCGCTGTGTTCATCCAGTAGCTTGTTTTTTGCTCCAAATTCCAACATCTGGAAAAATACCGTCAGTGCTATCTCATAAAATGCTCCAAATTCACTGAATGTCAGTGTCATCTCCTGGGCCAGCATCTCCATTATTGAGGCCCTAGAGACACTCAGTCACTTACATTGTGTAGACCTATCATTTACATGCTTGGTACCAGATCCCTAAAACATACACTCTATTCCAAGCTCCATCATGGGTAGAGATTATCAGGTTGACAGAGGAAAAGATTCAAGGATGTGCTCAAAGTCTCTTTGATGAAATGCAAAATACCTGTTGACTCCTTGGAATTTGTGACCCAATGTGGAGAGGGAGTACTTAGGATGGTATTGAGAACCAAGAGTCCATGCATCAGAGCACAAAGGGACCTCTCATTAGCCACCAAGAGCCCCAAACTGGAGTGGAACTAAATTGTCCTCAGTCCTAAGGGCCTGCATTGTTCTTTGGGTAAAGGGAAGTATCACTCAAGGGAAGACATTATCATTATCATAATATACAATGTTGAACCAATGAGTCAACCAATCAGTATGAAATCTATTGGGAAGAAGAATAAAGGGCATAATATGCATGAACTAGATTGTCCTACTGGTGCCTGTACAACAATTAGTCACCCTGGATTGTTTCAAAACAACAGACTGTGAATGGTGGACTGAGAAAGATTTAAGAAAAAGTGAAGCTGAGACAAAAATTGGATGCTCCTTACTTCATTACCAGAACGCATCAATTTCAACTGCAGGGTAAAACATTGATTGAGTTGGTGATGGGCAGACATACAGAATGCACTTGGATTTGGTGAAGTCAGAGTTTAGCAATATTAAAATGGGTGAAGCAGAATGAACAATGTAACGTCAAAGCTCATTAATTATACCTCAAAGAAAATGATCCTCTGTTTGAATGAGAAATCAAATGAGGAATCTGATTATGGAAATGCATCATTGATTGCATGGGTTGTTTTCACGTAATGGTCTGAATGATAGTTATGCATTGAAGCACTATCAAGACCACACAAGATACCTTGCATCACAGTCATCAGATCCACAAGATGAGTAGGTGCCAGAACCAGAAGTTTTCTTACTTTCTGCATGTGACATAACTGAGGACATACTTCAAGGTGAGATAATAGTACTACTGGTGATATTCTAGCACAATCTGGACTGCCTTGTTTCAACTAGTGGAAAAACCACCAGATAGGTTACATATATGAGTGGCAAAACCATGTGCATTGAGGGCAGGATAATCCCTATTGAGAGATGATGATCAACAGGCCAAGTTGGTGCTCCCACCACCCCCACCTCATGTACATGCCTTTTAGATTTTTAGTTTCTTCTTCTTCTTAAACATGCATTTTTTTACCTTGACTTTTCATTGCTTTATGCATTTTTCAAATTAAGGGAAGAAAGATGTGTGGCGCCCTCAAGGCATTAGATCCCTCTGTACATTGTTGGACAGAAGCTGATTATACTATTGTGTTTGCAGAAGCACCATATAATGAGTGAGGACTACTTGGTAAAATAACCAGATGGCAGCTTTCACAGCATGCACATGTTGGATCATCTCACAATGAATCAGAACTTTTGTGTTGTTTCAATACGTTGTTGTGTCAACTAAGTAGGGTCATTACCACACCTAAAGATGAACATTTTGCTCCAATTTCTTATTACTGAAACAAATGGACACGAATTTTGGAAGCAAAAGAGAATGTGCAGTTGCTACTATATAGTATATTGATCACTACTAACCAGGAAAGAACTAGGATAAATTTCTAGGAACCTTTGTCCTCAGGTACTTATGAACTATTCTCACCACAGACCATTCTGGAGCTTGATTCTGTAAGGTGTACTAATCAATAATTATTGTTTAACATCCTTTTGGGTTATAAACAAAAACAAGATTTAAAATGGCATTTTTAAAAAGTACTTCTGAATCAACTTTGACCTTAATCATGTGTGTGTTCTAATATTTATTTCCTACTTGGTAAAATTTTTAAAAGGTTAGTTTGAAAATTATGCTTTATAGTTCTTGTCTGTAGGAATTCTCCTGTGTGATTTTCCAGTCAGTTAGTTTGACTGCATTGTTTTTTTTGCTGGACACCAGGGATCCACTAAAACTGATGCTTAACAGTAACCAGTGTCAGAGAGGAGAAGATGCACACCACAGAGATCATTAAACCTTTGAGATAGCAGTTATGTTTAGAATTACACAATCAGTAAAGATACAAAAAAGGGTTTGAATATTTATGCCAAAACCCAAGAATTAAAATGTCTCCACTTTTGGCATGATTCTTCTACTTGTAGATTCTGGAAAGAGTCCATGCTGATGTCGCCTTGTTTTTGCCCAATGAAACCAATCAGTGTTGATTTGAATTTATGTAGTGACTCCACTGAGAAAGCATCCCAAGTTGTTTCAAACAAAATATCTTTGAACAAGTATTCACGTACTAGCATTTAATTTAATTATTCTTGCCTCTAGATGAATGTAACACTTGTTATCCAGATGAACTTGAGCCAACACCTTGCAAAGACTGGAAAATGCATCACTTACTTCAATTTCTTATGTTCTTATGTCCCATGCATCAAAAACACCTCATTGGTTTTAAAGCATGGTGCATGCTCAAGAAGACGTCAAATGCAAATTGATTCATCTTTCTTTTAGAAGGTGCGACAATATTTATCTGAAGAGAGATAATGCAAATGTGAAGCATAAGCTCATTTGGTATCTAAGTAAAGGATCTTTGTGAGGAACAAATTACTACAACCAAGATCAGGTTTATTATCACTGACATAAGTCATGAAATTTGTTGTTTTGCGGCAGCAGTGCAGTGCAAGACATAAAAATTACAATAAGTTGCAATAAATAAATAAATAGTGCAAAAGAGGAATAGCGAGGTAGTGTTCATGGACCGTTCAGAAATCTGATGGTGGAGGGGAAGAAGCTGTTCCCAAAATGTTGAGTGTGGGTCTTCAGGCTCCTGTATCTCCACCCCAATGGTAGTAACGAGAAGAGGGCATGTCCCAGATGGTGAGAGTCCTTAGTGATGGATGCCACCGTCTTGAGGCACTGCCTCTTGAAGATGCCCTCGATGGTGGGGAGAGTTGTGCCCGTGATGGAGCTGGCCAAGTCTACAACCCTCTGCAGCCTCTTTCAATCCTGCACATTGAGGTCTTCATTACCAGGTCGTGCTGCAACCAGTCAGAATGCTCTCCATTGTACATCTGTGGAAATTTGCAAGAGTCTTTGGTGACATGCCAAATCTCCTCAACCTCCTAATGAAGTAGAGCCACTAGTGTGCCTTCTTCATGATTGCATCAATGTGTTAGGCCCAGGATAGATCCTCTGAGATGTTGACACCCAGGAACTTGTAGCTGCTCACCCTTTCTACCTCTGACCTCTCAATGAGGACTGGTGTGTGTTCTCCTGACTTCCCTTTCTTGAAGTCCACAATTAATTCCTTGGTCTTGCTGACGTGGACTGCGAGGTTGTTGTTGTGACACCACTCAACCAGCCAATCTGTCTTACTCCTGTATACCTCCTCATTGCCATCTGAGATTCTGCCAACAACAGTGGTGTCATTGGTGAATTTATAGATGGCGTTTGAGCTGTGCCTAGCCACACAGTCATGAGCGTAGAAAGAGTAGAGCAGTGGGCTGAGCACACATTCTTGAGGTGTGCCTGTGTTGATTGTCAGCGAGGAGAAGATGTTATCACCAAATCGCACTGACTGTGGTCTCCCGATAAGGAAGTCAAGGACTCAGTTGCAGAGGGATGTACCAGGTTTTGAAGCTTGTTGATTAGTACTGAGGGGATGATGGTGTTGAATGCCGAGCTGTAATCGATAAACAGCAGCCTGACGTATGTATTGCCAAGTAAAGAGCCAGTGAGATTGTGTCCGCTGTAGACCTGTTGAGGCAGTAAGCAAATTGCAGAGGGTCCAGGTCCTTTCTCAGACGGGAGTTAATTCTAGAGGAATTAATTAGATGCTAGAGGAATTAATTAGATGCTAGTATTCTGCAACATGAATAAAGATGTTACAAAATACTGACAATTACTTTGTTACAGCGTTAGTTATCATCTGTTTAACTCTGCTTTGATTAGCTGGCCATGGAGCAATTTGGGCAACTATTTTTCCAAAATGAAAACATTTTGATCAAACATGGAGATCATTTCTTTCATCTGTACATATAGAAGGCACTAAGAGGAGAAATAATTACTTAAGATTGTGCAAGGAAACAGAGTTTTGATAACAATATTGGTGATTTCAAGGATAAATAGGTTGGTTTGGAAATTACCTTAATCTCGGAATAAGCTTACATTTGTACAAAGATGAGTAGTTTAATGTTGATCTCCTCTCTTCTTCCCTCCCTTCCAACTCCTCAAGTCTGGATTGCAAAAAAAAAATTGAAAATAAACAAATTTATATAGAAATCCCTTAACAAGTGCCTTTGGCTATTTCTAAAAATATTTTTGTGGCAATTTCTAAAGCCAAGTATACTTGACCAGTCCAAACCCAGTGGGTATAGGCTTAAAGTGAGAAATTGGGCTTTCATTCAGGCCATTACATTTCACTTTTGGCTGGTGAATTGGTTCAGCTCCGTTTCAGAATATGAACGTATAATTGACATTGACATTTCAGCTCTTCCGTGTAGATGCAAAAGATCCCTTGGCACTATTTGCAGAGGAGATTGCAAGAGCATGGAATATCCTAGGCAAAAATTATCCTTCAATGAACATTATTAAAACAATTTATCTGATCATTTGTCTCCTTGCTGTCAGTGGAACTTTGATATGTCTTCACATATAATGATAACTGTTATGTCAAAGATTAATACATTTTGATCAGAGAATATGTCATACAAACAGTTTCTGCCTATGCATGAGAAGCATCCAGCATTTTTATTGTTTTAAATGCGTAATGAAGTGTGATATCCGCATGCACAATGGCACATATATAAAGAATATGATGATTGCAACAGTTATAATTTTACTGCCGAGACTCGCTGCTTACCCATCCATATTTTCCAGATGTTAATGGCTGGAAAAATTGAGCCTTTGTACCCAACCGGCATTTGATGAAGTGAAGCAGAATTAAGTAGTGATAGAGACATTTAAAAACATTTCAAAGGGATCTAGCTTTTTTTAAAAGAACTAACAAAATTAAAACAATATTTAATGGAAAAATAAATCAAAATGCTAACTAAAACTAAAAACATCAAAATGAAGTGAAATTAGTGAAACATTTTCCTCCAGTTAACTTTTTTCACATCGTTGGCAGCCTCATTCAGATGACCCTCTCTATGGTGATTCATAGCTATTTTAGTCGGCTCACTGGTGTGTCCAGTGGTGGAACAGAGTTGGAGACACCAGCGTCTAACCTACAGAATATCTTGGACTTCCATGATGGCATGAAGCATGAGTGGCTGATTGCCGGCGGCTCGCTTCAAAACCATTGGCAGTCAGCCAGCATATTTCAGCCCTATATAGCTAAAAGAGAAGATTTCAAACCAGGAGACATGATGGACCTGTACAGTACTTGGGTCAGGTACAACTTCAGTAATGCATTCATTTCTGTGAAATTAAGGAGAAATGTCAACACATTTTGCAATCCAAATTAAGATTTTAAGAAAACAATTAAGTCAATGCACAATGTGATTTGGGGATAATTATATTCTATACTATATGTAATGCTGTATGTAGGTAGATGGATAGATAGATATCTTTATTAGTCACATGTACATCAAAACACACAGTGAAATGCATCTTTGTGTAGAATGTTCTGGAGGCAGCCTGCAAGGGTCGCCACACTTCTGGTGCCAACATAGCATGCCCACAACTTCCTGACCCGTACGTCTTTGTACATACTATACTGAGGTAGTGATTATGATTGTGCAGGTTGGCTCAAGGACCGAATGGTTGAAGGGAAGTTGCTGTTCTTGAATCTGGTAGTGTGGGACTTCAGGCTTCTGTACCTCCTGCCCAATGGTAGCTGATAGAAGATGTCATGGCCTGGATGGTGGGGATCTCTGATGATAGATGTTGCCTTCTTGAAGCAGTGCTTCAGATACTACCCATAGTGGGGAGGGATGTGCCATTGATATATTCTCTGCCCCCATTTCCTACACTGTCATAACTCATTCTAGCCTATCATAGAACCCTGTTTCCAATCATTATGGTTGATGCTTATCCTGCTCTCTGAAGAGGCATTGCAAGACGTTCAGTTACATTAAATTTGGTGAATCTAGAGATGGGTAATTAATGCCAGACCCTTAAACACCTTTTCCTGGGGAATGAATTTAAAATAGTTATAAAATAATCAGGTCTCCTCAATTCTGTCATTTTCAAATTTAATTTATTCTTTCCTGTGGAAGTATTCTTAGATAACCAGGCGCTACTTGATCTTCTCCGGTGCTGAGATTGATAGTTCCCTGGAACAGGCCACATTAAAATAAATCTAAGTTACAGTTGGTTGGCAGCAAAATATATAACTACTCTTTGGTAACTGGCACTGTGCCCAGAATAAGGACAGGAAAAAACATTGCCAGCTTTGTAATAGACTTATTTACTGATAAAGGAACTGTTTAGTTTTTTGTGGATTGTTTTCTCATTTTCTTTACCAGGCTTCCTTTACATTGGACAGAATAGGTGGTAGCTTTGAAAAAAGTTGGGAAGGCAAACTGATTGAAAAATGTGTCAATACAATTTATAATCTCAGTGGATTGGAGACGTTATGTTTCAAGTCTCCCACCATCCAGGTCAAAGTTAAAAGGTGTAATGTTCAAGTTAAAGTGAGTGTTTGTAAAGAAGTCTGTTTCTGGAACTGCTGTCAGTCAATGTCATTGTTGTGGAAAATAGAAGTGGGAGAGATTCAATATAATCAAAATGAACAACAGTTCACTTAAGGAACAGCTCTGTGTGCTGATCAGCCTAAAGCCTGAGTCGGACTTGGTATGAGATCACATTTTATCAGGTCACAAGCTAAAGGTGTCAAATGGGTTGGCAGACCCTGGTGTTTCCTCCTATTGTCTGGAGAGGACGGTGTGGCTGCAGAGATGAACCTGTGCCAGCAGAGACCTGCAGTGGAACTTTACTGTTTTCGGTGTTCAATCCTCAGTACAAAAGTATTTCATAATACATTAAACTAGTTTCACTTTGCTCTTCTCTTGCAACTTAAATATTCTGCATTTATATTTTTGCATTTCCTTCACTATCACAAAAATCTCTAAGATTAATTTATTATTCCTCTTAAAAATGAAAAGACATGTTCATTATATAACAAAATAAGTATAATCTGTGCAAAGCTGATGATCTCTGCTTTGTGGTTATCTCCTTAAGCAGTTCCTCAGGACTGAGAATGAATTGCTTCCATTTCCAGTTCCATGGGTTCTAGGATGGCTGATGAGCATAATGTGGGACCTGCAGGTGGGGCTAGAGTTATTCTAGGGGTGGGAGGTGGTCTGCTCCTTCCATCATTTACACTGGGTTTCTTCCAACAAGTGTACTCCAAGTTCTCAGTACCATCCTGGATACTGATCCCACACTTTGAGTGGTCATGAGACAGGGCAAAGACAATTCCCTTCAGTAAAGAATGTACTCCAGAGCCTTCACAGATGGTACATCCTTCCAGGAACCCTCTGAGCAATGGAATCACAGGCTCAGATTTTTCTAAGTCTGCCATCCCTAAGGTATGTGTAGGAAGACTTTTGCCTAGGCTCTCATGCCAGGACTGCTCTTTCCATTGAGGCCTAGGTCACATTGACTCTGGACTAGCTCTCCACAGGATCTTTCTAAGTGGCCACAGCAGATATTTGATGCCAATCAAAACAGGTGGCATCAAGGGCACTGGACTTTGCTATCATTGCTGGCTTCCCTCAACTGCAGCAGCCATTGACTATGCTTATTAAGGCTCCCATTAATCATCCAACCTTTATCTCGACAGGAAAGGGTTCCATTACATCAATGTGAAAGTCATTGCAGATCATGAGAAAAATTTCCTCATGCTGAATGCTATGTTTCCAGAAAGCACACATAACTACTTCCTCCTGAGGAAGTCCACACTGCCAGGCATGGTCAGTAAATGGCATTGCCCAGAGAGATGGCTCCTCTGGGCAAGTTCACCCACTACTGGCCTGGCTATTCACATCAGTGTAGTCTCTAACTGCAGCAGCTGACTACAGATGTAACCAGGAACCTGCATGTCCCAGGTTCAAGATGGAGAATACCATGGGCCAGTAGATGGTTAGATTTCATTACCTGCATCAGTCCAGGGGCACTTTGCAGTATGCAGAAGCTGAGGTGGACACTTCACCATCTGCTGCATGCTGCACAGTCTTGCCAATCAAAGATAACAGATGTTGCTGGAGGAAGAAGGGAACCCGGAACATGATGACCATGAGGCAGACCCTGGAGAGCAGCAACAACAAGAAGAACAGAATGAAGGTGGAGGTCACCAGGGGATGTCCTTGCTCAGATTCTGCAGCTTCACCTTCCAACTGTGTAGAGGAACAGATATTAGCCACATTGAGTATAAGGAACTCCTTAATGGAATATTTTCAGAAGCATGATGCAAAATAGAATTCCCCATGGCATAGCAAGTGTCCCTATCCATGCAGTGCACCAATCATCAGCTAGGAGATCCAAGATGATGCATAAACTCCCCTCACATCTGCCATGTAGGTCCATCTGAACTGAATATAATATTTGACTAAATGAATCCCTCCTCTAGTTACTTTAGTAGTTTGCTACACCACCTCTCTATTTTCTGACGAGTTTCGCCTCACTGAAAGAATTCAGAGCTCTGCATTAATAGTCTCTACAGAGTCATAGCTGCAAAATGACCAAGGCTGGAAGTTAAATATCCAAGGATATTTGGTAGCTAGGAGGAATGGACATAAAGGAAACAGAGATGGGTTGGCATTTTTGGTATAGGATGAAGTCAGTGCGATAGTAACAAAGGATATTAGTTCAGGGAAGCATAGTAGTGCAGCAAATAGAGCTGTGGCCTCACAACTTCAGGGCCCTGGGTTTGATCCTGATCTGGGATTGTTATCTATGTGGAGTTTGCACGTTCTCCCTGTGAGAATATGGATTTCCTCTGGGTACTCCAGTTTACTCCCACGTTCCAAAGCTGTGCAGGTTGATGGGTTAATTGGCCACTATAAATTTTCCCTAGTGTGCAGGTGAGTGATAGAATCTATGGGGAGCTGAGTGTTAGGAGAATAAAATGGGATTAATATGGATGGGTGTTTGATGATCAGTGTGGACTCGATGGGCCGAAAGGCCTGTTTCTCTGCTGTGGAATTCAATGGAAATGAAGATGTAGAATCTGCGTGCTGCTAGGAAGCACCAAATTGTGGAAGACGTTGGTAGGATTTGTCTACAGGCCTCCAAACAGCAGTGGTAACGTAGGGGACAGCATCAAACAGGGAACTAAAGACACATGCAGCAAGGGTACTACCATAACCATGGGTGACTTTAATATATATTTAGACTAGCCAAAACAAATCAGCAATAATGCAGAGAAGGAAGAATTCCTGGAGTTCTCGGCATGTGTGTGGGATGGCATTTTGGACCATTATGTTGAACAGCCAACAAGGGAACAGACTATACCAGACTGGATATTGCACATCATGAAAGTGAGATCCATTAGGAGAGTGTAACCATCACATGATAGAATTCTTAGTGAAGACGGACCGTGAATTAGTTCGATCTGAAACTAGGGGCCTAATTTTAAATAAATGAGATTATAAAAATATGAGGAATGAGTTGGCTGTAATAGATGAGTTCAAGGCAAAACAGTATTTTGGCAGTAACTATTATTTGAGGAATGAATGCATAAACTACAACAGTTATACATTCCTACCTTGCATAAAAATACAAAATGAACGTAATCCAACGAATACAAGCAAAAGAAATTAAGGATGTTATCAGATACATTCATAATATGAGAATTAAGGAGAAGAAATTCAAAATTTAAATTATCTAGAAATTCTAAAGAGAGATGGCTTACACTGTTAAATCCAGCCTTGAGGCAAACATTTTGGCATAATCTTTAAGCCAAGATTTGGTTTGCTTTTAATTTCTTCTGAACATATAACTTTTCTGAGGTGGTATGTGTAAGATTTAAACCTTACTGCTCTACCTTTTGCCAGCCTTGAAAAATAACTGAAGCAATCTCCATTTCCTCTAATTCTGCAACAAATTGTGAAACATACTCAGTCATCAGCATTGTTTTTCAATGACAAATTCAGTTCATGTGGAATTAATCCTCCCCTCCAGTTATTAACTGGACAAACCACGTGGATGCCACGGCCAAGAAAGCTCACCAGCGCCTCTACTTCCTCGGGAGGCTAAAGAAATTTGGTTTGTCCCCTTTGACTCTCACCAACTTTTACCAATGCACCTTAGAAAGCATCCTATCAAGATGTATCACGGCTTGGTATGGCATCTGCTCTGCCCAAGACCGCAAGAAGCTGCAGAGAGTTGTGGAGACAGCCCAGCACATTACGGACACCAGTCTCCCCTCCTTGGACTCTGTCTTTACCTCTCGTTGTCTTGGTGTAGCAGCCAGCCTAATCAAAGACCCACCCACCCAGGACATTCTCTCTTCTTTCCTCTTCCATTGGGTAGAAGATAGAGGAGACTGAGGGCACGTACCGCCAGACTTAAGGACAGCTTCTACCCCACAGTGATAAGACTATTGAACAGTTCCCTTATACAATGAGATGGACTATGACCTATGACCTCATGATCTACCTTGTTGTGACCTTGCATCTTATTGCACTGCACTTTCTCTATAGCCGTGACACTTTACTCTGTACTGTTATTTTTTTTTTACCTGTACTACATCAATGCACTCTACTAACTTAATGTAACTGCACTGTGTAATGAATTAACCTGTAAGATCGGTTTGTAAGTCAAGTTTTTCACTGTACCTCGGTACAAGTGACAATAATAAACCAATACCAATACCAGTGCACGTCATAACTCTGATATCCTAATGTCAGATTTGGTAAATTCCTTCCAATAGCTTCTTGGTCATAATCTATTTTAGTGAACTTGTAGAACAAAGCCAACATTTGCCTCTGTCATTCTGTAACAAAGCATCAGGCCCCAATGTCTACAATTATAACTATCTTATGTAATGAAAATGTAATGAAAACTTATTGCCATATAATCAAAGACCTAAAAGGATTTATGACATTCACCTGGTACAGAAATCCTAACCAATTGTTCTTTGCAATAAATTCATTGAGATGATTTTAACAGGTTTTCTAATGACACAACTGGTTTAAATAGGAAAGCAATTTCATTTTTCCTATTCTGTTCACTCATTGCAATCTACTTACCTCTGAATTTCTTGCACCGAGGTCCAAACTGAACATTGTCATTAAATGTATTGACAAGGTTTGTATTGATGTTGTTTTGCAAGTCAACTTCTACTTTGCAGAATATGAAAATCATTTTGTTTTACATATTTGCATTCCTCCTTCCGGACTACGATCCCACCATGAAAGAACCGGATAACAGGCTGTCACTCACCTTAATTCACAACTGCTCTGATAGACCCACTGTTTTAGACTGTTCCTATTCAGGTCAATTGTTTCACCTTATCTTTATTTGTCCAGTCTCTTCCCACCTGCATTCTTGAAACTTCTTTTGACCTCTATCTCCTAAATAGTTTCCATCTTCCTAGCCTTAAACATTTCATTTTCACCATGGACATCCATCCTTCAACCAAAATCCCCACTTCAGAATGGCTGAGAATCCTTTGCTACTTCCTTGACCTGTCCATTTCCATGACCAGATAAAAATGTTCACCCATTGAAAAACTTCTCCTTTGACTCCAAGCGATAGCAAGGACCATAGAGGCTCTCATGCTATGTCTGCCATGGATCCCATGTACTTCTACTTTTTTGCAGAATCCTCATCTAAACCCTTGCTGAAATCCAAATAAACTGCATCAAACATTGTTTCCATTTACGCTTCCTCTTGGCAGATATTTGGTTTACAAAAGCAAGATATTGGAGATGCTAGACATTCAGAATAAAAATTGAAAATATTGGAAATGGTTGGTCAGGGAGCATCTGTGCAGAAAGAAATAGAATTAATATTTCAAGTTGATGATCTTTCAACAGAGTGGTGCTGTCAATTTCAGACTTGTCATGAAATTGCTTGCATTTCTCTTTGCTTGTTTGGAATTGATATTACATTCCTGATAATTTGTTCTCTTTGTTGTTACTTAGTTAAATCTGTAGGTTTTACAGGTTTTAGAAAACTGTTCCTTCTCACGACTATATTGATTACTTTAATACTGTGGCTCCTTACCTCTTTTTATTCTCTCTACCTCACCTGGAAATCCTGTGACTAGGAATGTTAAGCTTCCATTTCTCCCCGTCTTTATGTAATGTTTCAGTAATAACTGTGATATCGTATTTCACTGTATCACTAGGTGTCGTCTGCTCATGTGCCTCATTCTATTACCTCTCTTTGCACTGAAGTGTCTGCCATTATGTACTGCCCAATTCATTTGTTCCCTCCTTTCAGCCAAGACTTGCAGACTTGGCTCATTAATTTCCTGCATTTCATATCCAACTTTTCCATTCATTCTTCTGGAACAATTCTCAGCTTTCCCTCACCCTGGCTATCTAGATTTAACTCTTCCCAACAACACCAGTAAGCGTTCCCACCATGTTACTTTTCCAAGGTTGCTGAGTGGGAGCCCACCCACTGGTGCAGTTCTATCTCTTTAAAAATCTGCCAGCAGGACCTCATTCCTTCTGTCATCAGATAGCATTTTTAATTATATGGATCATAACTGATGGCTGTTCATCCTGTCATATCTGCAAGCTTCCCTGACATCCTTGACCCTGATATGAGGAGACATAATATCATCACAACTACAGCCAATAGAAACTCCTGTCTTCCACCAGCTTGCTGAATGCCTTGGACCAGACTCATTACATCTGGAGTTAGTTTAATTTAATTTGACTTGTAAATATTAATTGAGTCTAAGTTACCAATCTTTCCCATGCTGTACTTAGAGACTTAAGGAAAATTCATGCAGAAAATGCGTGATAAGTAAATGGAGGGACTGTGGGTGCAGATTGACATTTGGTGAAGAGTTTGACGAACAATTTCCCAGATGCAGTAAGACACCTCCACAGATTCATCTATCTGCTTTGATATTGCATACATTTCATCTAATGTTATTGACGATCTGAATTCATTTGAATGAATTTAAATTATAAAATTAACTGTTCCAGCAAAGATTTTTGTGACATGCCACAAAGCATTTTCTCTTTGTCCTTAACAAGCATTCATTATTTCCAATTTGTCCATCTTCTATCTATGGCTATGTTTTACTTCAAACCATCAGCATTTGAACTTAAGTAGGAGTCTTTCACAAACTGTAGAACTTGGCAAATGCTTTTAGGAAGTCCAGATATATTAAAAATTATTGAAGTTTCCCTTCTACATTGATGTTAATGGTTTTATTTGCTTACTTATTATTTGATCATTTGCACCTAATGATCAATGCCATTATTGTTCTATCACTGATGTAAGGTTAATGAATCTGCTCTCTTGACGAATTAATATTGGGTCATCTCATATATTCACTTGAAAAGTAATTCAGTGGATCCATGATATTCAGTTAATAAAGGCAATCCCTAATTGAACATTGAAAACAAGATAGTCCCAGATTTGATTCTTAGTCTTTATTAAGTTAGCCAATCTTAATCAGGGCAGCAATAAAAACAAGTCATTAATTGGTTTACTACCTGTGAGATAGGGAAAATTATAAATAAAAATAACTGAATGAATTATGCATATGTGTGGGAGGCAGCTGTTCTCGACGGTGCCAGTAGCACCAAGTGGAGTGCAGTGCTGGTTATAGCAACAAGCTTTAACATTTGCTACTCATGGAGCTTCTGCATTCAGCAATTGATTACAGATTGTGCCTCAACAAATGTTCCTCAAACTTTGTGATTACAGCTGTCAGTCAGAATTAGCAAATGTGACCTGAGGAAATAAACTGTCATGGCATTAATTGTCATTCACTGTGGGTAGAAGGTTACTTTTCAGCAATCATTCAAGTTCCCATTGTGCTCTGCCCAATGGCATTCAACAGTCTATGAGACTACTTACAAATATAGCATAACTGGCCTGCAGGCAAAGCCATCAGAGGAGCACAGCAGCTTCTCTTGAATTTTAATTAGATGTCCTCAGTTTGGTTATGAGGAACATATCATGAGAACTGTTCTCAACCATTTCCTGAGGAAAAAGGGAGGGTGAGGGGGAATTAAGATGGAAGGGGTGAGGAAAACTGGATCGGAAGAGGGGAGGGAGGGAGGATAAGTGAGGTGCAAAAGAAAAGGGAGGATGAGAAGAAGAAAAGAGAGTGGATGAGGAGAGGGTAGGAAAGGAAGATGGGCATGAGGGTTGTTTGAAAGGTGGGAGGAGGATGGGGTGGGGAGAATGAGGATGGGGAAGAAAATGGAGACAGAAAATGGGTTGGGGGGGGAAGTAACAATAAGGCTGTGAAGAGGAGAAGTCTGAGGCAAAGAAGATAATAGGGCATTGATCCCAGTGAGCTTTTCTATTTATTGGGAAGCTGGTGGAGATAAGTTTGAGTGTGGTTAATAGGATTGATTGTAAGTGCACATTTTGATGGTTTCAGGATTGACTTTTCCATCATCTTCAGGGGGCTGTGATTCTTGTTAGCTCAAGTCACGTTTGTCGAACTGCCAACATTCAGTGCCATTAATCCGTAAAATTGACACCATCGTCTGGTGCCTGGACTTGCACTGTTAAACTTGGAAATCTGGGATTGTTTCTAATTCCCTGCACCAAGTGTGCACTATTGCAACTTACATTAAGGCAAGCAACACAATGACATGGGCAACTTTTGATGCCCAATTTTCCCTGTAAAAATACTGAAAATGTTACACCCTCATGAATAAATTTGCCAGATTTTGAAATAACATCCTAAACCATAAACACTACCGAACAATCTGTGTGGTCCTAAAAAAAAATGTGCAGTGGCAAATTATTATAGAAATGATTTCAAAATTCCATAGATTATAAATAATTGATGTATTTTTTAAAGAAATTGATATTTCAGCTTTATTTGCATATTTAAATGAACAAGGTGTAAATCACATATTTTATTTTACTCTCTGTGAAATGCTTTTAAAATTCATAAAAATGCAATTTGTTTGCATTACGATTGTGGCCCATCAGAATTCTTCAATCCAGTTGGCTGCACAGCTAGTGACATCACTATTGCTGATTACTATAGGTAACCTGTCGAAACTGCTTCACACCAATTCATATCAGGAAAGGGAACATCTACACTACGAAACCCGGTGATGGATGGGTTTGTTCTGATATCAGTGACAAGTGATGCAACTTTTGTCATTGACAAGAAAATCCAGGCCAATGCATCCAATTAATCTTTTGTTTTCACATCAATGTTCTATACTTATGTAAACCCTAGCTGAAGGAGTGATCATTATTATTTGTGAGGTCATGTTATAAAACCTGTGGGAATACTGGCAAGTTTCTTCTCATTCTGAATTAATGGATGTTGTATTCAGATGTTAAGTTGTTTTGGAAAATTATTCATGTGTCAATTCCTGGGAGGAGACAATTGGAATCCACAGATAAAAGAGTACCTTTGGTT
The DNA here is from genome assembly GCF_009764475.1 of Pristis pectinata. Lineage (NCBI taxonomy): Eukaryota > Metazoa > Chordata > Chondrichthyes > Rhinopristiformes > Pristidae > Pristis > Pristis pectinata. The sequence continues at coordinate 34,896,996 of NC_067418.1, forward strand.
CATGAGGCAGTTTGGAGCTGATGTTGTAATGCCAAGTGATGTTCCATGTTCTCCACGGGTGAGGTAAACTTATGCACACACTATCATATTTCAACATCGTATATTTGGAACCATGAGACCTATTGATAATTTTAATATTTAATAGATATAGTTAAATTTAATTCCTCACTAGTTCCTTGCTAGAAAATTATTTCGAGCAATATATTCTAAATGCAAACCAACAGACCCCTTGAATAGATCTCAGCTTGTAATTACCTCATGGGTATCTATTATTCTAAATATGCTGTCGGTACCCTTTTATTAGGTTAACAACTGTAAGAACAAGCATGTAATTTTGGCACTGGGGAAGTAATCGTAAAACCATCTGCAATCAATTATCTTCCATTTGAATTCCATACAATACTGTCCAGATCTGACCCTGTGAAAACAGTAACAATCATTGCAGAATTTGATTTAATAGCAGAAGGTATCAGCAATGTAGTTAATCCCCAAAAATCCAATGCAGCAGTGTGGATGGATGCAGATTTCTACTTTTGGTTCTCTGAATCAAGCTCTAATCTCTGTGAGGTTGTTGATAACTGAGGAAGGTTGATATGAACAGCAGAACGCAAGGTGTTGCTCTCGCTTTCCACCAAGACAGTATGTCAAGTCTGCCACCATCAAACCTCTTAAAGCAATCACAAACTACAGCTATTAGAGGATATGAATACTAATCTGATAAAAGCAGAGACCAATGCAGTCAATGCTGGATAATAGAACATTTTACTAGTACATTGAAACAATCACAATATACTGTATTTAACTGTCTTATTATCTGCAAATCTTAAAAATGTATTTATATTTCATGCTTTACTACCTGATTTTTATTAGCAAAAGTAAGGAAATTGTGTGTCAATACAAGTAACAAAATATCTCAAGAATACTAAGCTGGAAACAAAAGAAATGTTATAGGAAATGAGATTGAACAGTCACGTCTGGGAAGGCTTTTGAAAGTGGGGAGAAAGAGAGACAGAAAAAACTAGAAGTTTTGTAAATCAAAAAATCTCCAGAATGAATGATAGAAAAGAAGCAATGAGACAGAGGTAGATAGTGACAGGATTTTGAACCAATAAATGGGCAAAAGCGTACATGATCTTGATTTTCAGTTAAAAGACAATATTTTTCCAAGTGCAGGGTGGCTTTTGCCCTCGTTCTAGGTGGAAGAGCTTTCAGCCTTGAAATTGGATCAGTTAGCATGCATTTTAAGATGCTAATGTGCAAAAATTGATTTTAGCCTGAGTACTTAAAAAGGATGAGAGGGGTTCCCTGAGTTGATAAAGGGAGAGAGAGTTCCAGCTATATGTAAACTCTTCAGGAAAGAGAGCATCCTAGAGTATCATCACAGGGCAGAGAATCATAATTGCTGGTAAGTATTTAAACCAGAACAGTAGTTTAAGCTACGACCTGGAAACTATAACATTCATAGCATCACTAATTAATCTATTTATTCAGTGACTGTTTGTAATTATAACTTAAAGATTTTAATTAGACAAAACAAGGGTAGATTAAGGCTCTTAGTGGGAATAAAGGGGGCCTTTTCTGGTTGGCTGCTGGTGATTAGCAGTGTTCCCCAGGTGTCTGTGTTGGGTCCACTACTTTTCACGTCATATGTCAGTGATCTGGATGACAGAACTGATGGCTTTGTCGCCAAGTTTGTGGATCATACAAAGATAGGTGGAGGGGCAGGTAGTGTTGAGGAAGTAGGGAGTCTGCAGAAGGACTTGGACAGGTTGGGAGAATGGGCAAAGAAGTGGCAGATGGAATACAGTGTAGGGAAGTGTATGGTCATGCACTTTGGTCGAAAGAATAAAGGCGGAGATTATTTTCTAAGTGGGGAGACCATTCAGAAATTGGAGGTGCAAGGGGATTTGGGAGTCCTAGTGCAAGATTCCCTAAAGGTTAACTTGCGGGTTGAGTCGGTAGTAAAGAAGTCAAATACAATGTTAGCATTCATTTCGAGAGGACTAGAATATAAAAACAAGGATGTAATGCTGAGGCTTTATAAGGCATTGGTCAAACCACATTTGGAGTATTGTGAGCAGTTTTGGGCCCCATATCTAAGGAAGGATGTGCTGGCATTGGAGAGGGTCTAGAGGAAGTTTACAAGAATGATCCTGGGTATGAAAGGGTTAATGTATGAGGAGCATTTAATGGCTCTGGGCCTGTACTCACTGGACTTTAGAAGGTTGAGGGGGGATCTCATTGAAATTTGCCGAATATTGAAAGGCCTGGATAGTGTGGGCGTGGAGAGGATGTTTCCAGTGGTGGGAGAGTCCAGGACCAGAGGGAACAGCTTCAGAATAAAAGGACATCCCTTTATAACAGAGATGAGGAGGAATTTGTTCAGCCAGAGGGTGGTGAGCCCGTGGAATTTATTGCCACAGTCGGCTGTGGAGACCAATTGGAGGTTGATAGGTTCTTGATTAGTAAGAGCATCAAAGGTTACAGGGAGAAGGCAGGAGAGTGGAGTTGAGAGGGAAAAATAAATCAGCCACGATCGAATGACGGAGCAGACTCAATGGGCCAAATGGCCTAATCCTGCTCCTATGTCTTATGGTATTCTAGTCTTAAGACAAAGTAGAGTTATGTTCTGTCTCCAGGCTGCAGAATGTGGGAGGTTATGTATAGTGAGGCTGTCCTGAGCAAACACATCTGCAGATGTCACCACCTTGAATCTAGTTCACAGTCATAGAGCTGGAGTGTGTGTTGGGCACACCAGAACACATAAGGGCAATGGATGAATTTCTAGACAGCTTTATCTATTAAATTCAGTTGGAATTATTGGAAGAAATAATATGTTCTGTGGATAAGGGTTAAACATGTACATACACTATACTTAGATTTCCATAGGTGTTTGATAAGGTGCTGTATTATAATTTATTGCAGAAAATAAAATTTCATGCTGTAGGAGGCAACATGTTCACATGAATAGAAGATTGGATCATTAACGAGAAACAGTGTACACATAAACAGGTCTTTTTCTGCTTGGTAAGATACAATAAGTGCACTCAGTCTTTTTGCAATTTATATTGTAGCCTTGGATGAAGGGACTGAAGGTAAAGTTGCATACTTTGCTGACAACACAAAGATAAGTAGGTAAATAATTTGTGAAGAAGACAGAAGGAGGTGACAGTTATGTTATGTAAGTGGGCAAGGATCTGGCAACTGGAGGAAAAGGCGTCAGACCCGATGGTGTACCTGGCAGAGTACTGAAAATCTGTGCCAACTGGCTGGAGTGTTCAAGGACATCTTTAACCTCTCACTGCTGCAGTTGGAGGTTCCCACCTGCTTCAAAAGGGCATCGATCATACTGGTGCCCAAGAAGAGCAGGGCAAGCTGCCTCAATGACTATCGCCCAGTAGAACTCACATCTACTGTGATGAAGTGCTTTGAGAAGTTGCTCATGACTAGAATTAACTCCTGCCTGAGCAAGGACCTGGACCCGCTACAATTTGCCTACTACAACAACAGGTCTACAGCGGACACAATCTCACTAGCTCTTTACTCTGCTTTGGAGCACCTAGACAACAGCAATACATACGTCAGGTTGCTGTTTGTCAATCACAGCTCAGCATTCAACATCATCATCCCCTCATTATTAATCAACAAGCTTCAAAATCTGGGCCTCTGTACCTCCCTCTGCAACTGGATCCTTGACTTCCTTATTGGGAGACCACAGTCAGTGCAGATCGGTAATATCTCCTCCTCGCTGACAATGAACACAGGCGCACCTCAAGGATGTGTGCTTAGCCAACTGCTCTACTCTCTCTACACTCATGACTGTGTGGCTAGGCACTGCTCAAATGCCATTTATAAATTCACAGATGACACCACTGTTGTTGGCAGAATCTCAGATGGCAACAAGGAGGCATACAGGAGGGAGATAGATCGGCTGGTTGTGTAGTGTTGCAACCACAACTTTGCACTCAACATCAGCAATAGGGGTCAGCGGTGGAAAGGGTGAGCAGCTTCAAGTTCCTGGACCCAACACGTTGATGCAATCATGAAGAAGGCACACCAGTGGCTCTACTTCATTAGGAGTTTGAGGAGCCACCAAATGGTATGTCACCAAAGACTCTTGCAAATTTCTATAGATGTATGGTGGAGAGCATTCTGACTGGTATGGAGGCTCCAATGTGCAGGATTGAAAGAGGCTGCAGAGGGTTGTAGACTCAGCCAGCTCCATCACAGGCACAACCCTTCCCACCATCGAGGACATCTTCAAGAGGCGGCTCCTCAGGAAGGCGGCATCCATCATTAAGGACCCTCACCACCCAGGACATGCCCTCTTCACATTTCTACCATAGGGGAGGAGATGCAGGAGCCTAAAGACCCACATTCAATGTTTCAGGAACAGCTTCTTCCCCTCCGTCATCAGATTTCTGAACAGTCCAGGAACCCATGAACTCTACCTCGTTATTCCTCTTTTGCACTACTGAATTAATTTTTGTTTAGTAATTTAGTCATTTTTATGTCTTTGTACTGCTGCCGCAAAACAACAAATTTCATGACATATGTTAGTGATTATAAACCTAATTCTGATTCTGATGTGAATTGTTCATTTGGCAGGAAAAATAAAAGTAGAAGCTTATAAATAGAAGCAGGTTACAGGGGCTCAGTGGTCTTGTCTTGATTCTAATTTGTATGTTTCTATCCAGAATATAGTAACATCCTGATGGAAAGCACAGATTCAGGAAGAGGAGGATGTGGCTATGAGGGAACTAAGAGTCTGAGAGGATTTCACAGGCATTGAGCCAGTTTGACATGTGTATTGTACATGTTGCCTATGAGAACACGGAGAACGACTCTGGGGTAGATGGCCACCATGGCTCAGAATGCTGTCGAAGTTGGGAGTTGATGATGGGGTGGGATAGATAGTCTCTGAAGCCAAGAATGAGAATCCTATAAGATGCATTGTCTACCCAATGCCAAGGAAAGGGATAATTTATGGTGGCTAGAAAAGAACTTGGACTAATAGGGGATCAGTCCAGTCATTGTGGTCCACATTGGAACAAATGGCATCAGTAAGAACAGGGATGGTTTACTTTTGAAAGAAATTTAGCTCCAAATTAAAAGCTAAGAACTTCAAGGTAACAATCTCTGAATTATTGCCCAATGCACATGTTCATTTGGCAGAGAGCAGAAGTATTAACAGATGCAAAACTGTTGGTGTGGGCATGAGGGGTTCCTTTCTTTTAATGGCAAATGGGACAATTCTGGGAGAAGAAGGAATAGTTTCAGTGGAGCAGGTTCCAATGGAGCAGACTCCACTGAATCAGGATGGGAACTCTGTCCTCGTGGAAAGGGTAAATACGGAAGTGGCAAGAGCTTTAAAGTGGTAGGAAGTTGGAGAAGTGGTGGGAGAGGAAAATAGGAGCGGAATTTTAAAAAACTTAAGTAGCCTAAATATGAACAAAACAGAAAAACAGAACAGAAAGAATAAAGTAAGAATAAAGTAAGTGTAAGAGCAGAATGTAAAAGATGGTTAACCAGACAGTAAAAGGAAATCCCATTAAATATGGGTTAAATTGTCTGTGCAGCATTGTATAGTGCCCATAATGAAACAGAGGATTTTGAGGCAATCAACCATTAGGACAAAGACTGGCTTGTTACTTTTTACAATTTGCTGCTCACAGCAGTCTTAGAGAGGTCACATTGATTGTATTCACAAAGAAAATAGTTTCATCTACTTTGATTTCAGTGAAGAGCAAGTGGTCCCAGGTCGTGTGACCGGGCAAGCTTTCCACTTCTTCAAAGTTCACAGAATCATAGAAATCATTGAAAGTTTCCAATATAGGAGGACACATATGGCCCTGGGAAGTGTTGTAGAGCAGAGGAACCTAGGAGTAGAAGTTTATGGTTCCCGCAAAGTGGTGTCGCAAGTAGCTGGGGTGGTGAAGAAGGCTTTTGGCATGCTGGCATTCATCAGTCAGGGCATTGAGTACAGAAGTTGGGACATTATGTGGCAGTTGTACAATACGTTAGTGAGGCTGCATTTGGAATATTGTGCCCTGCTATAAGAAAGATGCAATTAAGGTGGGAAGAGTGCAGAGGAGATTTACAAAGTTATTGCCAGGACTCAAGGGGCTGAGTTATGGAGAGAGGTTGAGCAGGTTGGGACTTTTTTCATTGGATTGTCAGAGAATGGGGGGTTATCTTATAGAGCTGTATAAAATCATGAGGGGCATAGATAGGGACAATGCACACAGTCTATTTCCCAGGGTGGTGGAATCAAGAACTAGAGGGCATAGGTTTAAGGTGAGTGGGAAGAGATTTAATAGGAACCCGAGGGGCAACTTTTTCACCTAGAGCATGGTCAGTATATGGAATGAGCTGCTAGAGGAAGTGGTTGAGGCACATACATTAACAACATTTAAAAGGTACTTGCACAGGTACGTGGATAGGAAAGGTTTAGAGGGATATGGGCCAAACGTGGGCAAATAGGACTAGCTTAGAAGGGAACCTTGGTCAGTGTGGACCAGTTGGGCCGAAGGGCCCATTTCCATGCTGTATGACTCCATGACACCATTGCATGCATTGTGTCCATTGCCAGTGTAAAAGTGCAACCCAGCCTGCTCATACCTTCCAACGTTAGATCTGTAATCCTGTAGACCTGGCCTCTTCAAGTGCATATCCAAGTATCGGTTGTATATCACAAGGGTTTATGCCTCTACCACCCTTTCCAGCAGTGAGTTCCAGTTCTGCACTGCCTTTTGGGTGAAAAGAAAAACTTTCCTAACTGCACTTTCTCTGTAGCTGTGACACTTCACTCTGTACTGTAATTGTTTTTACCTGTACTACATCAATGCACTCTGTACTAACTCAATGTAACTGCACTGTGTAATGAATTGACCTGTACAATCGGTATGCAAGACAAGTTTTTCACTGTACCTCGGTACAAGTGACAATAGTAAACCAATACTAATACCAATAATACTTTTAATTACTTTAAATCTTTGCCCATGATTTTTGTCCCTCACCTAATGAAACCAGGTCCCTTTTATTTATTTTGTCTAGCCCCTTCATAATTTTATCAATTAAGTCTTCCCTCAGTTTCTGCTGTTTCAAAGAAATCAACCTAAACCTACCTGCTCTTTCTTCATAGCTACAATGTTCCTGACCTGGCAACAGAATTTCCTCATGGTCGATGTCATGTGTCCAGGAAATATACATGCCACCTTCATCCTTGGGCAGATTGCACTGCTGGATATTTACAGTGGCTAGCAATGATCACTGTGATGCAATCTGGGTGGGAGGTCTACCCTCTACCTCCATGGTTACTCTCTCCGATCATAGCAGCAGACCACAATACAATGAGACCCATGTAAGCAGTAATATCACTGTTGGAAATGCTATTGGACTTTTAAAGATGAGAACCTGCAGCCCAAATCAGTGTGGAGGCACCCTGTGTAATACACCAACCAGGTCTGGTGCATTTAATAGGCATGTTGTATATTGCACAACCTACCCAACCAAAGGCAGCAGCTAGTGCTGGAGGAAGAGCAGCAGGAAAACTTGGAAGCCTGACTGACATGTGGCACAGCCTGGAGAGCAGCTGGAGAACTGAGAAGGCAGCCAGAGGGACATTCCAGTTAAACAGCAAAAGCGTCATTCCCCCATCAGAGTGGAGGAAAAAGGTTTTAGCTGCACAGGCCACAAGGGGAGCCCTCAGAGAGAAACGCATCATAATGAGCCTACTGAATAGGAGGCCCCAGTGCAGACCAAGTTAATCTGTCCACTCTACAATCCTTAATAACCTGCTGAGAGAGCCCAGATGATGTATAATAATCTTTCACATCCTCCTTTGAAGGACCATTTGCACTGTTTATGTTCCATCCACGATTCCAGTATCCTACAGTTTAAAATGTCTATTCTCCCTGCTGAGTTGCACCATGTTTAAAGAATTCTGACTTCAGCTGAAAATATTTGGATAAACTCCATTGTGTAGGTAGAAACTTTGAAACCTTTACCCCTTTAGACTGCCGCTTTGTGTCAGTGGTGGATAGGAAACATTATGGCCACCACAGGTTGATCACATTGGCAAGTCAAAGTCGAGTTTATTGTCATGGGCACAAATACATGTATGCACAGGTGCAATGATAAACTTGCTTGCAGCAGCATCATAGGCACATAGCATCATATAAGCAGCATTCACAAGAAAAATATAAATTAAACATAAATTATACACAATTTTGACAAGAAAGAATGCAATTAGAACAAAAAATACCAACAAAGTCCATTTTAGTGCAAAGCGTTCAAAGTGGTCATAGTGTTGCTAAACTGTAGTGATTACGGTTTTGCTAGTTGGTTCAAGAACCGAATGGTTAAAGGGAAGTAGCTGTCCTTGAACCTGGTGGTGTGGGACTTCAGGCTTCTGTACCTCCTGCCTGATAGTAGCTGCAAAAAGATGGCATAGCCCAGATGGTGGGGATCTTTGATGATGGATACTATCAATGGTGGGAAGGGATGAGCCCATGATGTATATTGGGCAGAATCCACTACTCTCTGCAGCTTCTTGCATTCCTATACATTCGAATTGCCATACCAGACCGTGATGCAACCAGTCAAGATACTTTCAACAGTACATCTGTTAGAGTGTTTGGTGACAAGTCGAACCTCCTTAAACTCCTAGGAAAGTAAAGACGCTGGCGCGCTTTCCTTATGATTGCATCTACGTGCTGGACCCAGGACAGGTTATCCACTATGTTAACACCCAGGGATTTAAAGCTGCTGACTTTCTCCAGTGCCAATCCCCCAATATAGAATGGTGCATGTTCACCTTCCTTCCCCTTCCTGAAGTCAAAAATCGGCTCTTGAGTTTTGCTGACGTTGAGTAAGAAGTTGTTGTTGTTGTGGCACCATTCAACCGGGTATTCAGTTTACATGGAGATGCTGTGTGGGGCCAGCATTACAAGCTGATGAAGTCTACATTCATTCAGAAATGACAAATCCCTCATGAGACTCCATTTGAGTCTTTCACAAGTTTCACGTCAATACGTCAGTAATAATCTGATTCTGAGATTTTTGTGCAACACACCAGTTGATGAGGATTAGTGTGTTTTCCTTTGAGTCTGGATAATCCACTAGGTGTGTTTGATGTCCTCACCTAAAGTATGCACACACTCACTCACCCACCATCTGGTAGAGTTTGCTGGATCAACTACTGGAAGTAGGAACACTGGTTATTTTTCTCCCACTAACTCAGATTGCTGATGCCACTTGGAGGTGTTCCAAAGTGCCATCCAAAATGAGATCCATGCAGATGGAAGCCATCTGCTGTGTATGGCGCTGAGCAGTGATTTGGCCCACCAGGCCATCAGAGGAGTTGCCCAAACTGATGCAAAGAATTAAAAAATTAACTTAATACTCAACGCCTTTGTTCCCATGTTGCATTAAGATTCAAAAGTCTTAATTTTGCTGCCACAAGAGACCATTGCCTCATTTCAATTTCTTTGCTTTGTAGCTCAAAGTTCATAAATAACACAAGAAAATTACTGAACATAATCGACGAGTATAAAATTTTAATCAAGGAACAGATGCCAGTGGAAATTGTGAGGAAAAAGTGGCATCTTTTTACAGTGTGAAAAGAATGACGAAATGCTGTTACCTGAATTTAGAACAAACCCTGAATTTCAGCACTGAAGCAGTCAATTGAAGTTACAGTTATATTTTATTATGTATGCCAAACTTCCTAATATAAAATGAGCTTTATTTATAGGCCAGGATCCACATGGGAATTAAAAATCAATTCTCACCTACTGAACATAGTTATAAGTAATTAAAGAAATCCTTACCAGTGCTACACAGAATAAACAATTTAGATTTCATCAGACTTCCATGCACACCTTGCTGTGTAAGAGAAAGTCATATGCTGTGATCATCAGAGGTGAGGAGACGGGAACAAAAGTATAAAAGAATGTTATTTATGGCCAGGATATTCCGGTTTGATTTCCTGATCCTTGCCAGGTAAATTCACACTAACCAGAGCAGTGTAAAGATGGTCACTGTTCTAATATAGGGAAGGAGGTAAAGTGAGTCAAAGTTCCTGTTCCGTGATGTCATCCAACAGATTTGGCCCAAAAATATGCTTGTGTGTATAAAGGCTGATGGTAAGAGAGGACATAACTTGATTCAGTTGTGATGATTCTCCTCTTTGAAATTTTGCAACTGGTTAGCAAAAATTTATTATATACTGATATGGAAAGATAAGTGACATAGGCAAGAGATCAAACAACATTCCGACACTAGTCAGTGCCCTTTGAAAGAGAAGTGAACACAAGCCATAAAAGGATTTTGCCTATCAGCACAAAAAATTAATTTACAAAAAATAATCTGTATTTCAGGAATTGTTTATTGCCACTAAAAATATTCTGGCATTAACTGATCATCAATTGTGTAGCATTGGAGACTTGACCTACAGAAGTCATGAAGTATAAAAGAACATCTTGGTACTTCTACAAAAAAAACTCATCAATGTCTTTAGCTGCAATTGAGACACATATTTAAAAAATTTGGCACTCCAGTGTCCTATAGTTGCAGTTGTGTTTACCAGATTTGACAGTGTGTCAGCAAAACTAGATTTATTTTAATCTTAGCAGAAAATCAGATTAGAATGAGTTTGGTTGAATCAATTGGGCAATATACTGGCATTTCCAATTTTTATCCTACTTGTTTTATGCAAAGTATTTCATAACACCAATGGTATTGCAAAAATTATCATGTTACATAAAATAGTAGTCTCCAATTTTGGTTAAATTAGTTGATCTCATCCAGGATAATTGTTGAGACCAGGACTAGTGATGCGATGTCTGCTTTCGATCTCAATCCATAGAATCCAGCTGGAACTTCATGTATCGGGACATTAGATAAGGACATGTTGCCCTTGTGGTGGTAATCATGGAAGGCTTATTCACAGGGTGGACTTAAGTAAAAAAAAGGAAAAGGTACTCAGAAATTGTTGGTACCAAAATCATCTGGTTGCTCTAGTGGATGAGTGCTGGGCAAGTGCAGAGATTTGCACTCAATTGCTGGAATCCGTGAGAAATCCATTTTTGAAGTGCCACGGAATTGCCAGCTTTTTAACAGTCTGGCCAATGAAATGTGTTGAAGTGTGATGTCATTTTAAAATGTTTCCTTGGAATGCAAGCACATATAGCCCATCTCTGGTTGTTTCTGTGAAGTCTTCCTTGAATCATTGCTGTTTATGAGATGATGAAATCCCACAGTGCTGTTGGAATGCCTGAGAACGCTCCAGCGTTGACTCGGAGGTTATTTTAATTTGTAAACATTACCTAGACTCCAAGGATGTTGGAGAAAACTGCAGGGGTTAAAGGCTGAATGACTTGCACTCATGCTCCCCCCCATTCACCATTCCACACCACAGCTAAGCTTGTGCATTTGATTTTGCAGCACTGAATTTACACTACTTGTTGACATGAAGTTCCAGAATATTGATCCAGTGACAGCAAAGGAACTATAAAATTTATACAGGTCAAGATGGGTGTGACTTAGAATGAAACCTGGAAGCTTTGCTGTTTCTATGATTGTGTACTTCCAGATGGCGTAAGTTTAAGAGGTACTGCAAAAGAAGTCTTGCCGAATTGTTCAGTGCTTCCTGTAAACTGCACCCAATATGGGGCAGTAGTGGAATGTGTGGAATGCCAATAGTTATAGATAGATGTAAGTATTGCAAGCTGTAGGTACTTGCATGAATTTATTAAGTTAAATTGACAAGTCTTTAGTCATTGAGAACGTTCGCAAACTCAAAAGTTCATGCTTCTCAGATACAAAAACCTTTGACAGAAAACACAATTAAAATGCATTTTGAGCATGTAAAACATTGGTTTTGGTTGATATATATCTTGGATTTTTTTAATGTCTTGTCATGTGTTAGGAAGATTGTTTCCAGCAATAAATATTAAGGTTAGTGAAGGGATCAAAATGGTGGCTAAATAGGTTTTCAAAAAATGCTTCAACTTCACATTACTCTTGCTGTCCTTCACCTTTCTTGGTTGTTGTTTTATTTGTCATCTTTGGCTTTTTTTTGTACTTTCCTGATCCATTCCATGGTAATTTATTACTATTATTTGTCAAAACTTATTGTGAAATAGTTTCAAGAAATCTGCATATGTAAAGATGTGATGTCTCATATGATGCAGAAAGTGTAAAGCAATCAGCAGTGTGATAGAAGTTTAATAAATTTAGTTTTAGCTGCATGAAGTTTTATGAAAGTTATTATTGATTTGTGATGTACTTCAGAAGATGAAAAATGAAACAATTTTTCTGGAAAAACAATCATACTGGAACAATATGAAATAATATTTTGTGTCCAACATATGGATGGAATTGCTTAAAACTTTATCAGATTCTTGCATCCTATCTGTCAGGCACTTAAGTTATAAAAATGCTTAGCTTAAATACATAACCTGAAAAATAGCAGAAGAACATTGAGCAGAAGCCAAGGGAAAATCTATGCTCTGCACAGTTTTGCTGATATGTTTTTATAAAAAGACAGAGCCAGATTTAATCTCACTTTTAATTTCATTGAATGTGGCCGGAAATGGCATATCTTTGTTAATAATATATGCTGACATCATTGTCTGGTAATCATTCATGACTCTTTTTAAAAAAAAGTAATCATTGCATGGACATTAAGGTAGATGCCACTTTCTGAGAGTACATGGATCGACCAGCAGAAGGAACACATTTGCATACACAAGCTGCCTATCCTAATGTACACTTCTTGACACATCATTGTTCTGAGTCTTGCCTTGCCTGCTGAATAACAACATTGCAGTGCAACCATTGGTGCTTCTGGCTCCTCCTGTACTTGTGCTGCATAACTGTATGTCACAAAATGCCAGTGAATGCTGTATTCCACACACTAATGGGAGAGCCTATCATTTGGAAGTAGAGAAAGGTAACATTATTATGTGTCTGAGTGTCCTGAACTCTTGAGCTGTCTCTCATCATGAGGAGAGAAGGTACAATGTCTCATTAAATTAAATGTAAAGATCGGCAGAAACGCATGTGCCAGGCTGGTTTCTGGAGAATATTAACAAAGTACACTAACATAAATCTTCTCAGACAGTCCTTCAGTGTTGAGGATGACTTGCTTCCACCCCAGTTCTGTGGATTCTGAAGTAGCTGATGAGGCCGATGTGGAACCCACAGGCTCTGCCACAAGTCGGGCAGGAGATATCGATGGGGTGGAAGGCTGGGTGGTTTGGGAGATGGTCACTAGTGTTTTTGCTGGGCTTCTGCATGCTTTTAACTTGTGATTCTCAATGGCATTCCGAATGCTCTATCTCCATTTTAAGCAAGCATGTGCCATGGATTGGCACAAGCTGGTGGAGATGTTACACTTTTCCGAGGAAGCTTTGAGAACACCCTTGAATCATTTCTTCTCTCTTCCTGGTAATCTTTTGCCAGGACAAAACTTAGAGTTGAGTCTTTGTTTCAGGAGTTTGGTGACAGGTACGTTTTCTGTGTGGCCATCCTGCCTGAGTCAGCTGACTCTGAGCCTCAGCATTGGGATCTTGACCTGGAAAAAGGTGCTGATACTGGATATGGAGCATTTTTGCAAAGTTCAGTTTTGGTGGTATGTCTACAGTGCTGTAGGGTAGGTAGTCCATGTGTCAGAAGGTGGGGATCACTGCTGCCCAGTAGACTGAGCTTTGTGGTCAATTTGATATCTCGATCTTCAAACACTGTTTATCTCAGAGGCACGTAGGTTGTACTGTTACACTAAAGGTGATAGTAAATTTCATAATTGATGTCTTCCTTCACTGAGAGGCTGCGCCTGAGATGTTTTCCAGGTTCTGGTCTTGTACAGTCTGAGCAAGATGGCAAGGGATCTTTGTATTGCTGATGTTAAATATAAGGCACATTTTCACATACACTTCAGTGAACATTTGCTTCACTGTATATGGTGAAATTATTTCCACCCTAAAATGCTTCTAATTCCCCAGCAGAACTGTTTGTATTTTAACATTACAATTTAATAGATTGTTGCTGGAGCATGACTCTTTTGTGCCTCAGGATTGTGTACTGTGTGCAATTGCACAGAAGATTGGGCACTATATGTGATTATTTTAATAAGATTTCAGATGTCTTTTTTTTTAAGAGCTCTTGCTTCCTCTTGTAATCATTTAGTTTTTTTTCAAATAGAGCAATAGAAGGAATGAAATATTCGAACAGTAAAAACTTTTAAAGAAGGCAGTACGGAGGTACAAAGGGTAAACTAATTACTGGGCAGAAGTGAGATTAATCAGTCTATAACAAGCTAGTTTCATGACAACATTAAAATATTGGAATTATTTGTTGTATTCTTATATTAATGGTGCTCTGAAGCTAATTTTTTAAAAAATAAAGTTTCGTACTTTCAAAAATATACATATATAATAATTGAGCCCAGTACATTTCTGTCTCAGACCCAATTTCCATGGCAACAGCCACATCAGGTATGAATGCTCTGGCTTTTGCTAAGCAAGCCACAGGAGAAACCTCCAGCTTTTCTAGAGGCAGTGTGGGTAACTAGGGAATTTTGGTGTGGAACATTGGCTTCAGTGTTTCTTCATAGTTCGCAATGTTTATCGAACTTGAGCGTCTATGATTGCTTTTAATCTTGAAATGGATTGAAATCACACTCACATTTTACAGAAATTATTTGAATGGACACACAATATTACATTTAATTACAGATTATATAAAGTGCTTGAGTTGCTTATATGGTTATTTGCGCATATAAATATTTTACTTCCTTGTAATCATATTCTCCCAACTGGTCAGTATATCTGTGGTCCTTTGAAAGCCTATATTTTCAAATATCGCTGTCTTGGAGGCTCTTGAAGATATTGACATAATTCTTTGGATCTCATGTCCTTAAAACTTCTGAAAGACGGCTTCAGTCAAAGTTTAATTATCCTAACACTGCTGGAAATGAATTATTAACTCTGGCAACAGAAACACTGAAATAATATTGGAGTTGCAAGTGTTTGGACAGAAATATATTATTATGATGTTATCATCTCATGGAACCCTGTTCAGATCTTTCATGGTACAGTTAACCTCATTTGTAGGCTGCCTGTATAAACATTTACATGTGCAGTGACCGAAACATTCTTGATGCAAAGACACTAAAAATTCAAATACAACAAAATCTTATTCCTCTCATTGAGTTCACCAGTATTTTATCTTAAAGCAAGTTCTGAATTTCACACATGCCCACACACCGGCAAAGATCAATGCACTCCCTGGCTGCTGGTGCTTGTTTTTCTTGTAAATCCCAAAGAGCAGACCAGCATATTCAGCTTTCTTTCTCCTTCATTGTTGTGTGTAGATGTGTGGGTATGAGTGCTCCTGGCAGCTATCCAAAGTGTTCCCTGGAGCATTGAATTACTCAAGATTACTACTTTTCTTATTGGGATCAAATTGGCTAAATTGTGCCTCACACCATTTCCTTTCAACAAAATATTTATAGCAACACCCTGTTATTGATCCATTTTGTCTTTTCCTTTATGTGAAGCAATTGACAAACATTGAATTCACCCTGCTGAAAATATATCTTTACCTCTCTCGAGTTAACAGTGTTCTCATTGTTTGGTTTCACAGGCTTCAGTGATTCTCTAAGAACATGTACAGCTCACCATGTGGATCAGGATAGGGAGCAACAGCACAGATTTTAAGGGGGGTTGGGAAGAGTCCACATAATTACTGTTCAACCTCATCTTTACTTTATGTTCTTCACGTGCAGGATTCATTGGATGATCAACTGAAATTTAAATCCTGGCTAATATCCTTCTCCGCTTTGATCTAGAAATGCTGATGTTGACACAAATAATTAATAGTAGTCTACTGGTGGCCTTGTGTACTGTGCTGTGTAATTATAGGACACGAATCTACACTTGTAATACATGAGAACATAAAACAAAGGAATGGTGGAAACTATTATGATTGTACCATTTAATCTTTCATATCCCCAAGTTGCTTCATTTGTCAAAAGGACATCCAACTTTGTCTTGAACTTATTGAGTTCTAAATTGGAACTAAGTCCCTGGATCAAGGGAATGTGATTCATCATAGAGAAAACAATACTCATATTGCCTGCTTTTATAATAGCTAAAGGATAATTTTAGCAAAAGCTCAAGAAGAGGTCAACATCATGCATATCACACCATCCTTCATGATATTTAATCCATCAGCTAACTCTGCTTAGATTTGATGGCTGTTTCACAGTTAGGTTACAATGCAAAGATTTAGAATATAATAGTGGACATGTGCAGGACAAAGAGATGGACTCAGTTTCTTAGCTGATTTGATAATAACTTTGCTTCTGAGTTAAGCTGTATCTCACATCATGAACACTGTAAATATAGATTGAAACTGTAAGGACAAACTAGATTTACACAACACTTTACATGGCCTCAGTATAGTCTAATGAAGTACAAAATGTAGTTTTATGATGACCAAAAGGAGGCTATTCAGCCCATGTTGTCCATGCCAATATCCAAGGGAGCAATTCTATCAGTCTCATTCCCCCCTCTATATTTCCCCATACCCCTGCAACTTATTCTTCCCTGCACATGCCATCAATTCCCCTTTGACTCATTTTGCCATTACCCTATGCTTAGGTAAAACTTACAGTAGCCAATTAAACTATCAGCATGTTTTTGGGATATGGGAGGAATAGAGAACACCCTGAGGAAACCCACATGGTCATGGAGAGAGTGTGCAAACTCACCACAGCAGTAAGTTTTCATGATTATCAAACACCTTGTCCTAAAAAAAAATATTGATTGGTTATTCATTTCATATTTGGTTATAAAATATTAAAGACAAAATTGATTTCATATAATTAATTATTGCATGTCAAATTAATTGATTCATTTGCAAGATCAACATGTTTAAAAGAAACGTGATTAAATTATGTATAATCAAATCCAAAAATACATTCAAAATACAGTTGTTTTTTTCATTAGCTTGACATAGTTATTGAATCTGGCAAAAGGACAATATGGAAAGGCCATTGATTGGAAACGTGAATGAAGTTTCTTTCTCCACAAATGCTGCCTGACCTGTTGAGTATTTTCAGCATTTTTTGTTTTGATTTTCATTATTTCTCCTAAGTTTTTTTGAGTTAAAATGCTAAAAGGTGACATCTGCTACAATTGGTGCAATCACAGGAGAGAATAAGCTATCCTTGGTCACCATGCTTGGTTGGCGTCCATTTGAAAGTCCATAATTGTGGGGACCAGCTGATAAACAAAAACCGTATTCAGTTGTGCTAACACACAAAGAAATAATATGCTGGTACCCATTGCCTAGACTTGCACACTGATCACATGAGGGCAATACCTGCAAAAGTGTGGTCCAGCTGGAATTAAGAGATAAATCAGAAAATGAAAACCAAAATAATTCTGCAATAATTAATCTATGGCCAGACTGATTTTTGAAGACCCAGCAAATATCAACAATGATATTGTTAAAATTGAAATCTCAAAATTTAAAGTGCAATTTTCTTGCGAGCAACTCTGGACAATGGTTTTGTCTTCTTGAGAGGAAATCTTGCCTTGTCAAGGGCTCCCAGGAGTATTTCAATGCCCCAAACACTTTAGAAGCTAACTCTTTAATGTCAACTCAGTGCTCAGTGACTTGGTAAACTTAACATGTCTCAACTACTGAAAACACCTTGGGGATAGATAATTTCTCATTTGTTTCATGTATCAAGGAGGCTTATTAGATTTCTGTAAGACATATGTTTATGAAGCCTGATTTCATTGCCATCTTCCTAATAAGGAATTAACCTGAGGTTAATCCCTTTTTCACGTTCTTTGCTTGAAGCAATGGATCTCAGTGCATATAAGCATTTTCTTCACCGTGATGTCCTGTTAGACACAGGACTGCATTTTTAGTTACAAAATCATCTTTCTCTCAGTCTGGGCAACTAGTTGCAGTGATTTCAGGTGTTAGCTGTATTAACAGACATCTGGACGAGGAAATGTTTATCTGCTCAATGGCAAAGTTGATCATTCCCACTTCATTTGGCGCATTGTACATTCATTAATCTGGTCTTCATTAAAATCTCCTTCAACTTTCAAAATAATTAAATATTACTCTATTTCTAAGTGATAAACTAGAATCTTTCATACTTGTCTGCATCTCAAAGATATTTAAATGTTTATGTTGTGTTTCCCTGATTTGAACTGTCAACAGAGCTTAAAATGCCTTGACCTATCATTTTTGCTTAGCCTAGAAATTCAGACCTTTAGGACTGGGTTTTTCAAAGCTACGCTTCTGAAAATTGCTTATTGCATCCCTTTCCAGGTCAAATCCCAGCGCTCCAGAAATTCATCCAGTACTTCCAATCAAAATGTCCCACTTGTCTGGGTTGTGTTGCCATGGCATTCACAGACAAAATATTGTCATTCCCTGTGGCCCAGGAAATTAAATCACATTATGCCGAGGAGCACTTGCTGTTAGACACTCCCAGAACACCCAAGCTTTCAGAATGCTGCTGAGTCCATGTTTGTCAGCCCTCTTCTCTCCCTCACACATCCCCAAATCCCCTCAGATCTGGACCCTGTGCTGGCTTCTCCGTATTTTCCTTTGTATGCTGCTAAATACAAGCAGTGGTACCCAATGCTACTAAACTTTGTATGATGGCCTATGACTGAAACAGGTGTTGGTTTGATTCTTTACCAGGCTTTTAATGATGAAGATTAACTTCTTTGCTGCTGACTGATTTATGGTTGTTTCCAAACCTTTCTGTTCAGGTATCGTGGTTTGTATATTCTGTTGCTCTCAGTACTACTCCTTTTTCATCACTGATTCTAAATCCTGGAACATCCCACTCAACAAAACTGTGCACCTTCACCAAAAGGAGTCCAGCAATCAAAGATGGCAGATCAATGCCAACTTCTGAAAAGAAGCTAGAGATGGACAATAAATGCTGGGCTTGACAGTGATGTCTTCGTGTCATAAATGAGCACATTTAAAAAAATAAGTGAAAGCGATTTGATAAGGGTGTGTCTGAAAGTATTAAGGTTTAAGGATCTATTTGAATGAGGGAGTGGACTTTCAAGACTACAACTTTAAAAGGATTTGTGGAATTCAAGGGTATCTGCGGGTCGACGTTCATGGTGCTTTGGTAAAGTTGTTTTCTGACCTACATTCACAATTATACACACAATACAAACTAATAATTACCAAGCTATTACGAAAATTACTGTGGAGCATTGAGAAAGATGAAGCAAATAAATGTAGGAACGTCGTTGGACTGTTGCTTTTTTCATCTTCCATAACCTTGTATATTTACGTTATCGCCTGTAAGCAGGTCTTTGTTCCTCTTCTCAGCATGTCATGGAGAAATATAAAGAGAATTATACTTTCCCCCAAGCCCATCACAAAATGTGCACTTTTCTGTTGTGCTCCGGTTAAAGCTACAAACAGCAAGTTATGGACAGGAAAAGATCCACTGGTCATCCAGTTTGTCTTGTGAAATTGTTTGCAAGTTGCTCTGATTCCAGTCTCACAGGTCATACTGTCCTGTAATAAAAGTGAGCCAAGTCATTTTACACATTCAGGTAATGCCATTTGTAAGATAGTGTGCTATGACAAGTCAGGTGTCCTAATTATTGGCAGCTTCTGTCTCTCTCTTGTGATTATACTGAATTTACTCCCAAAGTCCATCAATTCATTGTGCATCTTCACAGAACCAGAAGTGTCAATTGAGTGGACTACAAGAGAACTGCTGTGTGTAGCACAACTTGCACCATCAACAGGGAAGCGAACTACAGAAAAAATCTCACAGACTAAAACCATAATTTCCAATTCTGAACTCTTTGTAGCTTTTCACAAAACATAATGACTCCATGCAGTAATTTTAAGATATTTTAAATTCTGCACATATTGCAGAATTTACCTGCTGGGTTCCAAAGCAAGTGATGGCTCGTGGAAGGTTCGATGTGGTTGCGAATTTACAAACTCTGTGGTGCTTAAGATATTTCACTAGACTAAAGATGCTCTGCTCAAAAGCCATTCTTTAAGCTCTGGTGTATAAAGTGAGAAAGATATCACTAATTAGGACTGTCCTTAAGATACATTAAGGAAGTGGCTATCCATAAAGAGAAGGTTAAACAAGAGCAGGGTATGTTAACGGCATATAACTGCCCTGACACGGAAAAGATGACATATATGGGCAGTATAGTAACACAGTGGTTAGCATTGCTGCCCCACAGCTCTGAGGACCCAGGTTCAATCCCAGTATTGGGACCTGTTGATGTGGAGAGTGCACATTCTTGCTGTGACTGCATGGATTTCCTCCAGGCATTTCAGTTTCCCTCCCACTTCCAATGACATGCTAGTAGGTTAATTGGCTATTATAAATTGCCCCTTAAGGTAGGTAATTGGGGAGCTGCTGTGCATGTGAAGTAGAATAAGTTGCAGTGGTACAAGAAAATAAGGAGAGAGAATAGAACTAATGGGATTGCTCCACTGTGAGTTGGGAGTCCAAATGACTTCATGCTGTGTCATAAGAATTAACAACTATTACTACTTCTTGAAATTACATAAAACTAGTTTAGTACTGTGTGCATAAATGTTTCTTAGTTTTTCCCTATAACTGGTACAATGTGGCCAGTTCTGGAACAGATCCAGTGGGGCTTTGCTGAACTAAAGGATTAGCTGCAGGTACCTTATATCAGTATATGTCACAGAGAGATACATCATGGAAGCAGGCCCTTTGGCCAGTCAAGTTTGCACCAAATGTATAACGCCCATTGTTGCATTAATCCTCCCCTGATCAAATTTACAATATGATAGGGTCTTTCAAGAGACTGTTAGGTAGGTACATGCAGCTGAGTAAAATAGAGGGCTGTGGATAAGCCTAGTAATTTCTAGGGTAGGGACATGTTCGGCACAGCTTTGTGGGCCAAAGGACCTGGATTGTGCTGTAGTTTTTCCATGTTTCTATGTTTCTAAATTTATTCTTCTTGCATTCCCCACAACTGCCCCCATCCCACCATCTCTTCCCCAGATTCGACCACTCATCTGCACACTTGGGGCAATTTACAGTGGCCAAATAACCTACCCATCCAGACATTTTGGGGATGTGGGAGAAGAATGGAGCACACTGAGGAAACCTACGTGGCCACAGAGAGAATGTGCAAACTCCACAAAGATAGCACGAGAGGTCAAAATTGAACTTGAACTGCTAGAGCTTCAAGGCCACAGATCTAGCTGTACCACTCCCCTACTATGGTACTACTGCAAGTCAGCCCAGAATATTCAGGCATAAGCCAATCTAAGTATAGTGTTTCTTTATTGCAGACATTTACACACACAGACCTAATGAGATGGGGAGATTTCTGTTATTAGCTAAGATGCATTGAGCTCTGTACTTCTATAGTTTTCTGATCAAGTGTCAGCATGTTAAGATATTTAGCCTTAATTAACCAACTGTGTTACTCATTCAGAAGTAACACCATCATATTAAACTACTGAGAAGTTCATGATACATCAAACCATTCCAAGTATCAAAAGAAGAAGAGGTCTCTGCATTTTCCATTAGTTTAATTTATCTTGTATATTAATTGCATAAATTAATTTTAGTGCAGCACTTTGTTGTGTAACATCTGCTTGATTTGTTTCAAAGTAATTGAGTAGATTGAGCTATGTTGTTCCATTGGCAATTCTCCAAAACTCTGGTAGAACCAATGTTCCACAAACCTTATGGTTCTACTTCCTTTTAAGTGCTGCTTTTTTCCCTCTTTTTACAAGATTGCTGGATAATTACAACTTTGGAAGATCTTTTGGTACTTGACAAAAGCCATATCATTTGTTGAATACTACAGCATAGAAGGAGGTTATTTGTCTTATTGAACCTGCTTTCAAAGTTCAGTAGTTAACCCCACTCCCAAACTCCTTCCTGATGTCCCTGTATTTTTTTTGTAGAAGCATTTATCCAATTTTTGTTTGAATAGGTATCCACAACATCACAGGCAGTGCATTGAAAATCCTAGATACTGGTTTGCACTTCCAAAAAAATCTTTGAATTACTTCTGTTTCTTTTGCTAATCATCATTCAGGCATTGCAAATAGTTTTTACTCTTATCTAAACCCTTCATGACCTTAAGCACCAAATTTCCTCTTGGCCTTCTCTGCTCTAAGGAAAAGTGTTATATCTAGTCGAGCCACTGCTTCACAGTGCCAGAGATCTGGGTTCATTCATGACCTCAGTTTCTGCCTGTGTGGAGTTTGCACATTCTCCCTATGACCGATTGACTGAATGGGTTTCCTTTGGGTACTCTGGTTTCCTCCCACATCCCAAAGACATGCTGGTTGGTAGGTTAATTGACCACTGTAAATTGTCCTTAGTGTAGAATCCAGGAAGGAGTTGGAGAGAATGTCGGGAGAATTTTAAAAATGTATTCAGTGTCGGGTTAGTACAAATAAGTGGTTGATGGCCAGTGCACAATTGATGAGTGGAAGAGCCTGTTTCCATGCTCTCTTGCTCTCTCTATCCAGCTGTCTGTCCATCTATCCATGCATTCTATTGATTCATTGCAATTTGTTAATTTGGAACCAATCTCTTGTATCTTCAAACATTTTGCACATTTTCTGAAGTATATTGCCCATAAAAGGACACTGAAATAATCTTTTATATTGGCTTGCATCGTTTCATGGCTTTTGTACTCTCTGCCATTTTTAATTTATTGATTTCTGCATCCACAACTCCATTTCATGGGATCATTGTGTTTTCTGATCATTTCCGTACTTGCTATTTACTAGTTTTGATGTCTCCTTAACCTACTGTTAATTTTTTGAAGATGGATCATTTTTATTATCATCCTGTATGTCTCCATATCATTTACAAGCATGTAATATTGATGCCGAAAAGCTCAATTTTCTTAAATATTTCCTTGAAGTTCAAAGTATGACGTTAGCATCAGTTTCAAAGCTATTGCCTATTCTGAGTCTAGTGTTTAAATGCTAATTCTTTGTCTTCGTGATCAAAACCCAACCTGTGATCTGGCCAGAGCAGTTTAATCATAGTTGGATGGGAACACCACCACCTGCAGGTTGCCCTCCAAGTCATACACCATCCTGACTTGGAACTGTGTCTTTGGTTCTTTGCTGGAACCCACTACCCAATAGCGCCATGGAGGTACTTTCAGTAGGTCTACAGCAGTTGAAGAGGACGGCACACCACCACCTTCTCCAGGACACTTCGGGAAGGGCAATAAATGCTGACCTTACCAGCAACACCATAGCTGAAAAATTAATTTAAAAAGTGATTTGAATTCAAATTTCACTTAATTTCATATGAAAATTGATACAAAGTACTCATTTGGTATTTCCACTATTTCTTAACTCACCATATAAATTGTTTTATCATTTCCAGTTGGCCAGAACTCTAATGTATTATCTTATATTTTACTTGTACCTTGGTTTCTTCAGTCGTTTCTCTTATTTTCTCACAACTTGCCCTCCTTGACCCTCCCCTCACTCACAAATCTATTTTGTTCAAGCCCTGCTTCTTTACTCAATTTGTTTTTGTAATATTAATCCAAGATAGACCATTTACTCTTTCTAAATTCTATTTTTCCATTCATCCAAAAAATTCCAGCTTTAGCTGCAGTTGTTGTCTGATGGGATCTTCTTTCTATTTGTACCTAATTAACTCCTGTTTGAAAGCTCCCTGTAGTTTGTCCACAGTTGTATCTAATTTTTCTTAACAACTTATTTTGGCTGGTTTCTTTTTCATCTAATTGAAGTTTTTCTACATAATTAAAGTCATCTATCATTTTCATAATTTACTTAATCTTGCTCTTTCCACTGTTTGTTAGTCCACCAAATAATTTCCTTAGCCCTATCCAAATAGATTCAGATTCTGCACCATCTGCTCTGACGTCACTACATTCTAAAGATATACACTGCTAATCATGATTTTTTTTCAGTCTTTTCTTCTCGAGTATATTGTATTTAACTATTTAGCATCCAGCCTTATCGTAGTTTATACTAGATCTCTCTTAATACTATGACATCATATCCAACTCTAGTAGTTTTTATTCTGAGCTCAGAATGATGGGTGTTTACATAAAAGAACTTAAACCTAGCACAATCTGTCTAGCAGGAAGGTTGTTTCCAATGGTGGTGAAGTCCAGATCGGGGGTAACAGCATAAGGATATGAGCACCCTCTGATTAGTTTTAATAATTCAGATTTTTATTCCATTTTTGTACATTTCTGGAATCTTCTGCCAAGTTAGATTATTTTACCCTTCTGACTCCCACATTCCTTTTAAGCTGTTTTCTATTGCACAAGTGCTATCAAGCAGCCCCTACTCACTAATGTGTTGCTCACTGATGGCCAGACTGGGCTAAACCAGGACCACTCTGCTCCAGACCTATAAATGTACAAAATATAGGAGTGGGAGTAGGCCATTGGCTCCTTGAGGCTGCTCCATCATTCCAAATGATCATGGCTGATCATCCAAATTCAATACCCTCTTCCGACTTTCATGTTAATGCTAACAAATGTGACATTGAAATCATCTTTCATTACTCCTGTCAGTATAAACCAATTTTACTTGATCTCCAATGGACAAGCAATTTGACTACAAGATCCAATGTAGTGAATCTACATTGGGCCTCAACCAGGGCATTCATGGAGACCAAATCTGCACCCAATGTCACACCGACAACTCTGCAAAATGTAGCAAGGTTTCCTTACTCTTTTGAAAACCCTTGATACAAGGTCCATTTGTCTCCCTAATTGTTTGCAGTACTTCCATGTGAACTGCCTGCATTTCCCGCACCAGCACACCTAGATTCTTGTAAGCACCAATGGTTTTGCACCATTTAAATGTATGATGCTTTTCTATTCCTCCTACCAAGGTGAATAACCTGACAGTTTCCAATCATAATCCGCTTCACAGCTCACTTCCTCATCTAGTTCTGCATCATCGACAGAGATAGATGCTTTATGCCCTGTCCTTTCATCAATTCAATATTCATTACGTTTTATATCATTGTAACTGTTAATTGCTGGTGGGCCAGGGGTATAATTAATATAAATGGGTATGAATCTTTAATTGGTGTATTGGGTCTGTTCTGATAATTAGTGAGCTGGAGCTTTTGAATTATGTTATATATTATCATATATGTTGCTTCTTGCAAAGAGTTGTCTGCAGCTCATTTCTTTCACATTTGTGTGTGACAGAATAACAGCAATAAAAAATGAAATGTTGTTATTACCTGTCACCAGTCTGAAAGGAATTGTTATTATAAGAACCTGAATATTTCAAATCTTTAAGAACTGTGTGCTCTAATTATAACTGAATTTCTAAAAGCAAAATACTGCAGAAGCTGGAGATCTGAAATAAAACAAATACTCTGCAGGTTAGGCAACATGTGTGGAACAGTAATCTCAGTTAATGTTTTAGGTTAACGACTTTTCATTGAAACTAGTCGAAGATAAAACACATTTTAAGATGCTGAGAAATATGGAGAGGGGTAGAAGGAGCACAAAGAGATCTGGACCACCTGAGGAATTTCAATGACAAAGCAGCAATGGTGCAGAGTGAAAGTGAGTGTAAAAGAGAGAGAGCTGGAGGAGATATAAATAGGGGAAGCAGAATAACTGTCTGAAATTATTTACAGTAATGTCAATCTGGAAATGTGATATGCAATAGCTGGTATTATTGGTATCTGAAATTATTAAGGACAATGCTTCATCGAAATAATTTAGGAGGTTGAAGACGAGGTCAGGGATGGGGAGTGGGATGGAAAATTAAATTGGCGGTAAACCTGAGATTATGCTTTTGGACTTAACAAATGTGTTTGACGAAGTGGTCACCCAGTCGGTATTTGATATTTTCAATATTGAGGAAGGAAGCCATGTCATGAAGGGTATCAACTGCAGAATAAATCTCTTGAAGCAGTTTTCAGAGGTTTTTAACTTCTTTAACTTGAGCATCAGATGATTACTAACTTCTGATAAACATTCCTGTTTATTCAAACATTATTAAAATGCATATTCCTGTTTATTAAAAATATTGTGTAAAATGACAATGTCCCAAAGTAAAATCCAGTTAATAATTAGAATCTGAACAAAATATAACCTTGACCCACTTCATCTTGCCCTACCAAAAAACTAACAACTGAATTCTCTTTGCAGCTTTGACATCATCTTGCATAGATATTTCCTTTTAACATCATAATCAAAGGATATCACCTCTATCAGTGCACCAGTGGAGTACTGCAATACCAGCCATGACTGTACTCGGTGCCCTGGCAAACTTCAACAATTGATGCCAATTTGTTAACAGAAATCTCATTATTGTAGGTGTTCCCATTAATTTATATACAGAGCCATTAATACTAACAGGTCTTAGTTTCTGACCTAGGATTGCAAATAAACATAGAAAACAGGAGGAGGAGTAGATTGTTTGAGCCTGATCCACTATCCAGTACAATCATGACTAATCCTATCATCCAATACGACATTCCTGCTCTCTCCCCATACCTTTCGCTGTTTTTTGCTTCCAGAAATTCATCTTATCCTTAAAAGTCCTGACCTCTACAGCCCTCTTTGATAACAAATTCCACAGACCCATTACTCTCTGAGTGAAGAAATCTCTCCTCATCTTGGTCCTCAAACTCCTGCCCTGTAACTTCAGACTGTGAAGTCTTATTCTAGACACCTCAGCCAGGGGAAGCAACCAGTACATATGCCATCTATCTAATTCTGTCAGAATTTTGTAAGGTTTGTGAACAAACTGGACTTTTTCTGTTTAAATTGGCATATCAAATGTTTTTATGTAATCGAAACAGCACAAGCTATTGCATAATAGATCTGTTCAAATTGAAATGATGACTTGGTTCTGAAGATTGATCCCCGTGGTTTGGGAGCACAGATTGGATATATTTGTGCTAAAAATTCTTCTGTGGCATTTTCAATAGTATATGGAGATTTTGTTTTAATTTTCTGTCAGGTTGTGAGCTATTGATAAGACTTTTCCTTAAACACTTGAAAGCCTTGGGATCACTGGTGTTAAGTAGAAAATTCATCATATTGACCCAGTGAAAAAATTGTAATTAAATGTCTAAATTAGGATGGTATGTTGTTTGGAAGGGAATTTGCAGTTAATATAGTCTTAAAAGAGCCAGGCAGAACTGCGAAGGCAATTAAACTCTGAATTTTAATTTTGGGGCAGAGGAAAATTGGAAACTATTTGGAATCTGTGAGAACTGTAATGATGGGTAATGAGTAGAACAGAGCATGGCAAAAGGTACGCGGAGAAAGTTAGGATCAGCTGAAGTTCACCAAATATGGAGACTCGGAAGGAAGGCAGATGATTGTTGAAATAGTGAGTCGGAACTGAGAAAGGCATGGTTAAGGATAGCAGTGGTCCATGTGTTGCAGTAGGAGCAGAAGTTAGTAATGCTCTGGCAATATTATACCAGAGAATTTTTGACTGAGGCTGAGTCTAGCTGAATTGTAAACTGATTCATTCATTATGAATTTTTAACATTTTAATTTCAGATTTCCAAAATGCATTATTTTTCAGTTCTTGTTGATGCTAAAATATGTTACATTTTTAAAATAATACTCAATCCCAATGAGTGATGACAGTGTATGGGCCTATTTACCTGAAAAAATACAGAAAATCCCCAACTTGGGTAAAGGTTTGGTTCTGGAAGTTGTTCCATCAAGTGAATGTTATGGAAGTGGTATTTCACAGGAGCCAATATATATGTTTACTTTGTTCTTTGACGGTAGTAGGTTCCTATCCTACCATATTCTATGCACTACACAAAAATAAATGTTCTCCGTAATGCAATGAAATAAAACATATCAGATTGAATAAACTCTGGATTAATTAGGAAGTATTTTAACATTAACCTTACATACCTTTATCCAGTGTAATTAGCTCAACTTTCGGCATGATGGCAACAGCAAAAGTTGAAATTGCTTCAAATTATCCCTCAGCTACAGACACTCGATCAATGTATAATTTGATGCAAAAGATATCCATTTGCCCTCCCCATGTGGCTGCAAGTAGTTCCCACTTACATATAAATATTTGCTCAAATCAGAATGTTTTGTGTGTCATAACCCAGGAAGTACCAGTACTGCCAAACTTTCCTGTGTTGATTAATTACAAAAGGTAAAATCTATAATAAACTTACCATATTTAAATGCCTCTTAGCCAAGGAAAAAATGTTATTAATTAATTGCAAAGGAAGAGGACAGAAGACATGAGTATATTTCTTATCTCACTTAAACCACAAGTAAATTTATAGTTAACCTGACAGCCAAATGTGCAAGATTACCAATGGTGAAATGAAAATTTTAAATTGTCAGTACCAACTAGAAGTGTAAGCAAAGTACTGGTGCTCATCTGTGCTGTAGATTTTGGACATGTTTCCTGACCCTGGCACTTCTTCCTTGTTCTTCTGTAGATTCATTTGCCCTGGATGTGGCTCTAATTTCAGCAGCTGTGATAATTTGTCTTGCTGCGATGGTTGCGATGTGTGGAATCTGCAAATGGTGTCAACACAGGCTGGTAAGTTCAACTTCTGTCTTGTTCAAGTAGTTGATTGAACACACATGTGTCTACACATGGGCAGTTATCTCTGTGTGTAGCTTGGAGAGAAATGCCATCTCTTTTGCTACATATTGTTGCACTTCAAGGTCAAGACAACTATCTCTTTGTTCCTCATTGCTAAAAAGGCATTGATGACAATTGTTGGTTGAGGATACTTCATTTTTCTTGATGATTGTTCCTAAATGACGATCATAGAAGATAGTTGGTGAAGGTGTGAAATAATGTTTGTAATGTCATGACAAGAACCAGAAATATTTAAGTGAATGGGATTATTAAAGTAAATAAAGGAGCTGCTGAATGAAGCTAGGCCATGTAATCAACAAGGCAAACCAAGGCTGTTTGTGATCGAAGCATTTATTTTGCTCAGGTGAAAGGACATGTCAAAATTTTGATGTTGAGAATATGATTATTTTAATCACAGATGAACAAAACAAAGTGACGTGCAGCATGGCCGAGATAGGTGTTCTGGTTTCTCACTGATGTTGCTAGCTCATATTTAACAATGCCCATTCTTTTCCATTCTTAAGCCCTTCCATCTATATCAGCAAGGCCCGACAGTTGCTGCAATTTTATTTTAGTGGTCATTTCTTCTCATTATACTGACCATCTGTTGTGTAAAAAAAGAATAAAGACTTTTTGCCCATGGGTTAGACATCAGCACCATTTCAGTGCCTCATGTCTTGTGTCTTTACTGTGGGGTTGTTGGTTTAACACAAGTGACCATGCTTTGCTCTTTGTGGGACTTTAGGATGAATGGCATGTTGCCCGAAGGTTAATTGCAAGTTTAAGTGAATGATCCCATAAATCTGCATTTATCTTAATGTTAACAGATTATTATCTTCTAATGTTGGAGTTTCTCATTATTTTACAAGTAGGATTCAAAAACACTTTTTCAAATTCCTAAGCTTTAAGGGAGAATACCAAATGTAATTTCTAAGTGAATTTTCTGACATCAGAAATCAATTGCAGCAGGGCATCAATAGACTGCGCCCAAGAAATTGAGTGATTCTTTAATTGAGTGGATCTTAGGCCAGTTACAGCTTTCCCTATCAGTGAATAAAGTGTTGAGACTGATGAACAAAGAATTTCATTTGAGTGCGACAGTGGCACAGCCAGTAGAGCTGCTGCCTTGCATCTCCAGTGAATCAGGTTTAATCCTGTTCTTTGCACATTCTCCCTGTGACCTCGTGGGTTTCCTCCCACACTCCAAAGATGTGCAGGTTGGTAGGTTAATTAGCCACTGTAAATTACCTCTCGAGTATAGAAAGTAAATAGTAGAATCTGGAGGGAGATAATGGGAATGTGGGTCAAGAATAAAAGGGACTTAGTGTGGGATTAGTAAAAACAGGTGCCTGCTGGTCAGTGAGCCTCAGTGGGCCGAAGGGCCTGTTTCCATGCCGTATGACTTTATCTTACCTGCCAGAAAAGTGGTGACAGTATACCTTTGCTATAATTACATATTAGCCAATTGATAAATATTTTTGAATATTTTTGGAGCAAAAATGGGAATGACATTCTCACATTTTTAACTAAAAACTCTGTTTAAGGGTATGATATATAGAAGAGATTTTGTGGACAGCTTTTTAAATCTGCTTGGCAATGCACAGCAGGTATCATTCACACTAACATGAGGCCAAGTGGGGTATGTCTACTTCACTCAATGCATTCAGAATATTGACCTCTGGAGTCAAGTCCTGATGAATCCAGAGTTACATTGCCACTTTCATATTATCAGGAAATTGAAATTGTTAAAGCACAATGTAAGATTGGAAAGAGAACTGTAACTTTATGACCTATTTATCAGGCAAGAAGTAACTTACTCTGACCTGTTTCTTCAACTGAAAACGTGTGTACATCAATCTGTGATTACCTCCACAAATTATGCTTGCACCCAACAGCCAAACCCATATATAACACAGGAAAGGAGTAAAAGCAAACTAGCAAAAGCATGATATTATCTTGTCATATAACCTGCAACCTGACACTGTACATTAGGGAAATCACCTTGTTTCTAATGAATCTACTGATACTTATGACCCAGTCTCGTACCTTCCCAGAATCTCCATTACTCTGTGTGTCTTTTTAAAATGCTTCTCAAAGTGCACCTGTCTGACAAAGCCTTTACTCTCTATTTTTGTTTCCTATGAAACACTTTGGTGATGTACTATATTAAAGGTACTATGTAAATGCAAATTGTTGGTGAACAAGGATGACTAATATTTTGGAGAGTTTCCTCTTTCTTGTAGATACATTTGAATGTACTATTACCCCTTCATGTTACCACTCCTTAACCTTCTATCCCTTGTTCACATCTACCCCTTCCCTCAGTTCATGCCAGTACATAATTTCAGTTTATTATAATTGTTTAAATTTCTCTAATTGATTATGAATGTTTTTTGGCTAATGTGTGAAAGTAATCAAACTTTCCATTCTAGTGTGTGTGGGTTTTGTACGTCAGAGCCCATACAGCATGCTGAGGGGCACAAATTAGCTGTGACCTTGTGAAAAACATGTACTCTTGCACAGAGTCACCCTTATTTTATACCTTTTCGTCAGATCAGCAACTACCAGTTTTTGCCAGACAACTCCATTGATCAGTCAAATAGATAGAATATATGCCATTCCATTGCCTGCTTCACTTTTGTTGCTTAGACCCCTTGTTTGACCACTGGAGGAGCTGGTGATCAATAGCCCATAACAAGTGCCACCACCTGCCTTGTATGTCTTCCCTTAATGTCATGACCAAACTTGGATATGAGGGTTTCCAGCTCATCGTTCAACAGGTACAATGAAATGACTTTCTTTAGGAAATATGGAATAAGGTCTCATAAAATAAATAAGGATAGGTTTTCAAAAGTAAAATCAAGAATGATTTTATCAGTTGAAATCTGGAACTGTCTTCTCCAAGTCTTCTTAAAGGATGGGTCAAATTTAAAACTGGCAGCAGTGCATTTTTGTTCAATAAGACTCACAAAGTATATGGAGCAAGGGCGAGTAAGTAGTGTAAAAGCACATCAGCCATGATCTAATTTAATAGCAAAACATGCTCGAGTGGTTGAATGACCTACTGGTGTTCCAATTTCTTGTAATCCTTTTGCTATCTTGATATTTTTATAGAATTATAAATTTGGCTGTATAAGTCAATTGAAAACCAGGAGTTGATTGGTGATGACTTCCACACCTTTGAGATTTACAATCTGTGGGTTCAGATTTGCAGACAATTTTGATTTGAAGTTCAGTGGGAAAATATATCATTTTAATATTGTAGTATCTGGTCTAAACCACTGGAGGACACTGCAAGCTTTACAAAGTGCATTAACAATATCAAAGAGTAACCCTTGAGCACGATGACAATCTAGAATTATTATCTCCAAAGTGCCCATGAATATTTACCATATCTAAAATGGTGTACTGGTTTTGGTGAAACTGCAAAATTACAGTGCAGGAGAAGTTAATCTAGTCACCATCTTGATGTTGAGTGATTAAAACGTTCAAGACAATAATACATTTTTTTATGTAGCTTTCTACAAAGTGCATATTATACCAATTTTCTATTGGGGGGAGGGTTGGATTGGTACTTAAACATGTTCATGGACAAAGGCTCTGCTAGTAAACCTTTCAACCACTTGTGCTTCAAAATGAACCATTAAATTTTGAAATGAACAACAGTAAGAAGGTGAAATGCAGGATTACATCCTGTTAAAGATCAAAGTACAGGATTGTGGAGGCAATATAATGTCAGCTTTCAACTTCTATTAAGTTAATCTTGTATGTGAAGTTACTTGTGAGATTTTGTTTGTGGACAATCTTTAAACAGCTAATTAAATGTGGAAATTAACTTGGAAAAAATGAAATTGTGGTGTTGATTATCTAAGAGTTCTGCTATTAGCTCTAATGAATAAGGTCAGATAAACCTCAGAGAACAGAAACATATCAGTTCTGTGCCCAACCCATGCTGATTTTAATTTGTATTTTAATGGAGTCCACAATTGTGTCTTGGTTTAGGGAACCAGTTATAAATCCACCTTCATTTGCCTTTCCAGGTGAAGCAGTGTGTGCACTAATGTACAAGTGTGAGGCATGTTTGAGTGGATGTCCAGTGAGGGCAGAGATCAGCTTGGCTACAATGCCCCCTTCAGTTTCCAGACTAACTATGCTGCTCAAGCCAAACAGTTGACAATGATTAATTGAACCAAATCCCTGCAAGGAAATGAGAGGAATTGCATTTTTGCACAAAGGAGAAGAAATCTTGGTGCGGGAAAACTTGGAGATTTGAAATTAGTATTTTGGAGGACCCTTCACTTTATTTATTTGTGTTCCGGTATCTGGTAGTTGCTGTCAATGCCAATGTTTATTCATCATCCCTAGTTTTCCCATAAAGACCATGATGTGCAGCTTTCTTGAACCACTGCACACTGCTTCTGGTAAAGGTAACCACAGTGCAGTTGGGGAGGGATTTCCAGGATTTAGACCAGCGATGATCAGGGAATGGCAAGATATTCTCAAGTCAGGATGCTGCGCAACTTGAAGAGGAATATGCAGGTGGTGGTGATACCATGTACCTAAAGCCTTTATCCTTCTTGGTGGTAGAGGTGGATTTGACAGGTGCTGTAGTGCATTTTTGTAGATGGTACTATTTGCCAGTGGTGGGAGGAACCAATGTTCAGGGTGGTAGATGGGGGAGTAATCAAGTTGGCTCCTTTGAGCTGGATGGGGTTGAGCTTTTTGAGTGTTGCTGACTTATCCAGGCACAAGAACACAAGCAAACAGGAGCCAGAGTCAACCACTGGGTCCCTCAAGCCTGTCCCGCCATTCAATATGATCCTGGCTGATCTGTACTGGCCTCAACTCATCTTAATCCCCATAATCCTCAATTCCCTGATTTTTCAAATATTTATCTGTGTCCACCCTAAATATATCGAATGATCTGACCTCCACCACCCTCGAGGGCAGAGAGTTACAGAGATTCACTACCTTCCGAGATAAGAAGTTCCTACACAGCTCACTATTAAATGACCAGTCCCTTTGTTGTGACTCTCCCACAACTGAAAACATCTCAAAATCTACCCTGTCAAGCAAGAGAATTCCAGAGATTCACTACCCTCAAGAGAGACTTTTCAACGCACCTCAGTTTTAAATGACCCTATTTTGTTGTTATGTCCCCTTGCTCGTGACTCTCCCACTAGTGGAAGCATCTCAATATCCACTCTGTCAAGACTCTTAGGATCTTATGTTTGAATAAGGTCACCACTCATTCTTCTAAACTCCAAGGAATACAAACCCAAATTGTCCAGCAAATTAGTCTGATAATTCTCCTTTGGACTGCCTCCAGTGTTACCATATCCTTTTTTTAGGTAAGGCAACCAAACCTATACATAGTATTCTAGGTATTTCCTCCATAAAACCTCCCTATTCTTAAACTCCAACCCCTGTACAACACAGGGCAAGATGTCATTTGACTTCTTAACTACTTGTTGGACCTGCCTGCCAACTTTTTGTGATTTATGCATTAGAACACCTAGCTCCCTCTGAACTTCACTCACTTGCAGGCTCTCTCCATTGGATAATCCACCCTTTGATTCCTCTTACCAAAGTGCATGACCTCACACTTCCCCACATTAAAATCCATTTGCCAGCTTTTTGCCCATTCACTTAATCCTGTTGCAGAATCACAATGTCCTCATTACATGTCCTTCTATCTATTGTGGCAAGTGGAGAATATTCCATCACACTTCTAACCTAGGCCTTTATAAATGGTGGAAAGGTTTTAGGGTGTCAGGAAGTATGTCACTCATAGCAGGATACACAGCTTGTCCCCTGCTGTTTTTGTCACACTGCTGATGTGTTTTAATCAAAAGTGACAACACCCTCCTCACCCAAGAATGGTGATAGACGATCTGGCAGCGGTAATGCCGCAAATGTCAAGGGTAGTTGGGTTGACTCCTTCTTGTTGGAGATAGGTAACAGTGGGCAAATTTGTTGCACAAATGTTACCTGCCACTTATCAGCCCGTGCCTAAGTGTTGGCTTGGTCTTGCTACGTGCAGGCATGGCTTGCTTCATTGCTGAAGAGTTGCGAAAAGAATAAAGCGCAAGTACAGAGAATGTGAAATGGGGGAAGGTGGCGGTGCTGAGTTATGGGGTAGAAGTGAGAGGGAAGATTTGGGGAGTGGAGTGGTAAGGGAGGAGAGCTGCTGCCAAACAGTTCCAGTGACCTGGTTTCAATCCTGACCCCCGGTGCCATCTGTGTGGGAATTGCATGTTCTCCCTCTGACTGTGTGGGTTTCCTCTAGGTGCTTTGGTTTCCTCTCACATCCCAAAGAAGTGCAGGTTGGTAGGTTAAGCGGCTACTGTAAATTGGCCCTGGTGTGTAGGTGAGCGGCAGAATCCGGGTGAGTTAATGGGAATGTGAGGAGAATAAAATGGGATTAGCATAAGATTACCATAAATGGGTGTTTGATAGTTGATGGCAGATTTGGTGGGTCAAAGAGCCTGGTTCTGTGCTGTGTGCCTCTGACTCCATCTTTGATAAGATGGAAGCAAGAGAAAAAAACATGACGAAAGGAACAACGGGCAAGCTGAAAGGGGACGATCATGGAGCAAGGACAGAAACAAGGGAATGGAAACAGAATATGTTGAAAACACTCAGCAGGTCAGGCAGCATCTCCAGAAAGATAAACAAAGTTAATGTTTCAGGTCCAGGACCATTTGTCAGTGTCACGTTGGTAAACTGAAGTCGGTCCTTGTGCAATCAGGTACACCTGCTTTCCAAGTTGGTGCTTTAATAAATGATAATTTCTTAAATCAGAAGATATGGCCTCCACAGTTGACATAAAATGTTTCCACTTATTTGTCAAGCACGTTTCTCAAACTATCCATAGATTCAACCTACAGCCTAATGACATCTCTTTTACACAACTAACTGCAACAGTACAATGTTTGCAGAATGTTTATGCTCTGACTCTGCCCTCTTTATCATTGCTGCAATTTTTAGCATGTGGTTTATCATCCAACAAGTGCTATCATTTCCATACCAATTTCACTAGCCACAATGCAGACAATCTTCTAGAACTTGGGTGCTGCAAAGTATGTCCTTTATATGATAAAGTTTCCATTTAATGCTTGAGCATTACCTGGTGAATAACGTATTAGGGGTGTCCATGCATGGTGTTATATAACACTGTAAGGAGCAGTGCTTGTGTACAGTATTAAGTAAATTACATTTTTGAATTTTATGTTCAAAACAATAATACAGTTACGTCTTACCGATAAAAGTGTATTTCTTTTGGAAAGGAATGAAAACGGAGTTTATCCAGCTGAATTTAATCCTTTTAGCCATGAAAGTATTTCTCCAGGTGGCACCACTGGTGCAGTTGTTTTAATTTTTTCTTAACAGAGATGTGGGGGGGAGAAAAGTAAGTTTGATAATCTGTTGTACTTGGTAACAAAAAAAATCCCTTGAATATTCACGTTCTGAATTATTTTTCTTTCTTCCTAGTTTTTGTTTGACTTATTCTTTAAGTTTCTTTCAATACCCCAGCTGCTTCAAGCTGCACAAGGCTAACAACAGGAGTGCATCAGGCAAGATGAATGAATTCCATTACTATTTTGTCATTGCTGTGCTATAATCTGACATTCATGTTAAGATTAGAGAGGAAAACACTTTGAATTATTCTGATGCCAACTGAATTGAATTCACCTTTAAAAGTTATTTCCCTTCTTTCATGACCTGCCCCATTTCACCATTATAGCATTTCACAAATGGATTTCCAATGTGAGATCTTAATGTGCCATACCATTTCCTGAAGTCAGATTTTTGTCTGACACTGAGTTGATAGATCCACTGTGCCATGTATCTGTATGGAGTAGGAAATCAGATGGTAGCAAGAAGACCAAGATCTGTTGCTTTCTAGTATTCTGACTCAGCACGTCCTTTAATGAGTAATGGATTATAATAAAGTTTTGACACAGACCCCT
Source organism: Pristis pectinata (assembly GCF_009764475.1). Lineage (NCBI taxonomy): Eukaryota > Metazoa > Chordata > Chondrichthyes > Rhinopristiformes > Pristidae > Pristis > Pristis pectinata. The sequence goes on from NC_067418.1 coordinate 34,933,622, forward strand.
GCCTGCATGATTGTTAGTAAATCTGCAAGAATGATATGCTAGATGAGATGTTAGTTCAAGTAAATTAAGACGGAAGAAATAATGGTGTGAAATTTAAAGTATTTTTGATGATTGCTTATTTTAACATGATTTGAGTCAGTTACAGCAGTGGGAACCACAATGGTGCAGTGAAAGTGCCTTTATCATTCACTGGAGAAAATATGAAATAGTGCATGAAATGCTGATTCTTTACTTCTTCCTTACTTCTTCACCAAGTTTTATTTCATTAAAGTTGGATTGATTGCACTCTTATCTTCTGTATTATGATTTGCAAATAGCTGAGTATTAATTCTAAATATGTAGTTTTGTGTCAATTAGTGCCAACTGTAATTGCAAATGAGCACTCTCGTATTATTTTATTAATTGAGAAAAGTGTCACAAAGGGTACTTTGTATTTAGAGGGTAGCATGGAATTTAAGCATGTAATAACTTGACTCCAGTATTCGGTGTATTGTTACTTGACAATAGAGCTCAATGTGTTTGAAGAAGATAGAAGTGTGAGTTGGAAACCATGATTTTTTTTTAGGCATTTGAAACTTGAAAGCCAAGTAGTCAGTGTGGAAAATAGAAAGCAGCTTGTCTAAATTGTCATGATTTTCCATCTGAATTTGAACTACATGAGGAGTGAGATGAAAAGTTGCCATCCTGTACCAAAGCTTTGTGGTGTTGGTTCCTGAACAAAGTGAAAACTAAAATAAGGTGTTTTCTGAAATAGATGCAGATATCTTTTGGATAACAAAAGTTTTGACATTTGAATAGAATTCCTGGATAAAATCTGTGAAATAAATGGCATGTGCTATTGAGAACTTATATCAGAATTTGATATATTTTGGTAAATGTGTTGTCATCCAATTGAATAATTTATCATAGGCACTTTTAAAGAAAGTTGGACTAAGTTGGAAAGTTCAATTTGGGAATACTTATCTTTACTTCTGAAGGTGCATCAGTGGGACAGGCAGCTGGTGTTTAGTTCTTGTAAAGGATTATCACAATGGAAGGCAAAATTGGAACAGTAATAATCAGTGAATGATTTTGATGTAACTCTGTTTTTTGTAACTCTGATTTTGATGTAAAGTATCATTACAGGGTCTTTGAAATGGCACATGAAGTAATTAGTTTTGAGGAAGATGCTGCAAATAATGAATGTGAATAGGTTATCCTGGCCACAAACAATTTTAATTCTTTGATGACTATATCAGCTTTGGATTTCTTTTTAATTGTGTTATATCAGTGTATTTGCTTCTACTGGATGAGAAGTAGATTGGGTAAAGTAGATTTGTAGGTATTTGTCACAAGGTCAAGGAGTATAAAAGTTCTTCACATTTAAGGTTTAGAAATATCAAAATACTGAGTTCTTGAGAAAGCTAATTCCATACCAGGCATCTGGGATGTATTTTGTTAAGTATGGATGTCATTCTTAGTGACATATCTAGGCTTCCGATCAAAGCTTTCTTTAGAAAAAGGTTGAAATGAAACCTAGCATGGAGCAGGATAATAAAAAAAATGAGAAAGTAAAGCAAATGGAAGATAAGAAAGCAAAGAACCATTAGCAATAAATCTCTAATTTAGGAATGAGAGAAATGTTGTTGTGGTAGTAGTTCATCCACACACACAAGTGAAACCAGATGCTAAAACTTGATACTCACAGTGGAACAGAGGCAACTGAAGAGTCGCGGAACAAAATTAAAAGCTTTGATGCCTCAAATAAATGAGGATCAAAGGTATAATTTAGGACATTAGATAACTGGAGGAAAAATTGGAAGTTTGAGCTGAAGTCAACAAGCTTTGTTGCACAGATGGGATTATGCTGAAATCTTTGCAGATGAAATGTATAAATGAGGTTGAGTACTGGGAGTTTTCAGGAAAGACTGGATAGCATTGCTGCATTGGAAATGTTATTTTTTTCTCATATTCATAATATGTTCAATTCATGTTCATGAGTGCAAGGTTAATTTATTTTTTTAAAAAGGTTGCACTTCCAAGGAGCAATACTGTTCAGACCTCTCTTTTTATGAAACTGCCCAAAGAGGCAACTGATGCAAATGAAAACTAAACCATAGCATCCATGATGTGAATGATGCTGCCAGGGAGTAGCATTTTTCTACTGAAATGATTTTTGTAGGTTATGTTCAATAAAATTTGAATCCAACAGAATGAAGAAGGACTCCTGGACATCTTTGCCAAGTATGCTGACGAGTTCTTGTGGGATGGTGCCTGGGAATTCAAGAGATATGTTGTTTTTAATTAAAAAAAGTATAATTTAAAATTGGAAGTCTTAGCAATATAGATCTGATGCAACTTCAAATGAACTGTTCTATTTTGTAAGTGTTTAATTGGAAAAACTTATCATGGAAAGGTCATGATATATTTAAAGAAGAGATCAGTTACAGAGGTTGTTTAGGCAGTTAAACCATATATATCTAGATTGGACTAGTGTTTATAATTACCTCAAAATTCTCTGATCCTAGCAGCCAATATTTAGAGGGCAAACCGTTGAGTACAATAATAAATATAGATATATGAATATTTAGGTGTCCCTCCTTAGCCCAGTCAAAGTAAATGACGTCAGTAATCTTTATGAACTTCATATGCAAACAATCTCTTGACTCTTGTATGGGTGATTTCAAGGTGTTTTTTATGGATGGAATTAGAAGTCCTGTCCTTCAGATTGGGAGGCTACAAAAATAATAAATTGTCATTGAAAGTACTCTGGCTGCTGAAATATTGTCTTCTGTAGACAAAGAGGCCGTAGGATTCTATTTTGTAAATATCTTCAGTGACATCCTGTGCAATAGAAATACTGAGAGAAGAATATCCGTTGAATGTTCTGGATTTGCCCGTTAATTGTGCAGTAATGTACTTTCTATGATGAGATTATGGATTGACCTTGGTGTCCTAAAATATATTGGAAAGCGAGATTCTTTAAATTGGATGGAATCAAATTTCTTGTTGGATTGTCTTACTATAAGTTGCATATATATAGAAAGTCCTGGAGAAGGCTTGCAAAAATGTAATCTTCTTGAATAGCAAATTATGACCTATGGCCTCTTCATCTACAGGAGACAATATTTCAGCAGCCAGAATACTTTCATTGACAATTCAAATCATACAGTGTGTGAACGAATTTAGTTTTGAATTTTTCCTTGTATTGTGAATTTGTGTATATTAAAAGCTTACTGAGAAAAGGTGATGTGTTATTGCATTCTTTTGATTTATATTTTTCTCTATTTATATTAATGTTAATTGGGTTCAAGTTGTGTATCAACTGGGGAGTATTGTATTAAAAACAGAAAGTGTTGAAACCACGCTGCAGGTCAGGCAGTGTCTGAGGAAAGGTAAACAGAGTTAATGCTTTAGACACTTCATCACCTGCCTGACCTGCTGAAAATTTCAAACATCTTCATCTTTTTTTACTTTCTAGCATTTGCAGTTTTTTTTAAAAATTTTCATTTGCAGATGAGAATTATGTCCTTTTGTACATAAAAAGTCTGTAGGAAAGAGGTCAAAAGCATAACTAGGTGCACAACATAGAATACGTGCCTGTCACTAAAGGGCTTGCAGACAATCATTTGGCTGTATTATTCTATCCATTACCAGCAGAGTATCTGAGTTAGCACTTGAGGATCAAGTACTGATCCTTGGTGGCATTCTTCTATTTGCAGCTTGCCATTCTGGATAGAAACCATTTATTTCTACTATCCAATTTTTGTTTGTTAACAATTTGTTAATAAGTTGCCCTCAATCCCAATAGCCTGAATCTTTGGTAATGATTTCTTGTGTGGCACCAATCTCCTGCGTGTATCATACGTAGAAGATATCATGTAACACAGTATCACATCTATTCCAAATTTAATGTTACACTGCTCCAAAAAAGTAATGATTACTAATGCCACAAGACTTTGGTTGTGAACTTATTCAGCAAGCTTTCTGGATATATTTAGATTGCTAGATAGTAGAATATACTATATTGTGTGAAGATTTTGCTGTGTGGGGAATTTTGTACGAAGACTGTAGCATTGATTCCTGGGCCACAAGATAACATATTTCCAGAAATCTCCAACAAGCCATATCAGTGGTCATATCGATTTTATGAAGGACAGCCCAAAAAGAAGTGTTCATGTTCCGTAGCTTTTTCTGAAAATAAATAAAAGTCCAGTTTAGTTTGGATGCTTCTGTAATGCCAACCTAGAAAAGCAGCAAAAATTGGCCGAGTATAAATAAGAAGGGTTGCATTAAATCACAGGAAAGGCAAGTTTGTTATAATTTGAGCTGCAGGTCTATCAAACAATTGGGCAAATCTGCTGCTGCTAGTCGCTTTGAACCATGCCGTTTCTTCCCGCATGGACTGGGCGTGGTCTGCCACTGGGAGATCAGCTCTCAGCTCATCAGCAGTGCTAATGATAATACCAACAGGAGCACAGAGACTTTCCCAACACAAATGGCTACCTGCATTGACAGAACAGCAGTGACAGCTGATGAGATGATCTTACCATTCCACACACACTCACACTCCACCCCACCTCACCAGTTGTCAAAGTGTAAATTGAATGTTTGGGAATGTCTTGGAAAGCTGGGAGCTCTGCACAGGTTTGCACTGCCCTGTTATTCTCCATGAGGAGTCTGCAAGCCCAGCACAGATATTTTGCAGCCAGGGCTCTGTTAAGTGAAAGGATGACCTTCATTTCCTATGTGGGAATAACTCGGTTAAGGGCATATTTGTTAGCAGATCTATGCATGTCTCCATGGATGATTGACACCATTCTATCACTAAACCTCCAGGAAAAAAAGTTTTTGTTCACAAAAGTGTTGTACTGCAGTGACAGATTTAGTAGTTTCTCAAGCAAGGCTGTGCAGATTTGTCTTCAAAGGGATGGGGGGGGGGGGTTCCAGATATTTATGCAAATAGTAAAAAAAAATCAGTGGTCCCAACACCAATCCTTTGGATCATTAATTCCTAGGGTAAGTAGCTACTTTTAATCCTTACATTCCTCTTTCCATTTTGTGGTCAAGTTGATATCCATCCTGCTATTTGTTCCCTAAATCCACATCTCTAATTTAAGGCATGAGTCTACTTTGTGGCACCTTATTAAATATATCTTCAAAATCCAAACATATTAACCTAGTCTATCCTTTTTGTTCAAGTAATTCTGTGCTTGGTTGAGCAGAATCTTCACTTTTGAAATCCATTCTGATTACTTTTTATGATATTAATGTTTTGTATATTTCTAAAAGCATTCTTTTTGAATCAGGATACCATTATTTCTATTCACCTGGAATTATTCAAGCTCCTTTTTTTCAGAAAAATATGAATTGTATTAGCAGTCAACCAGTCCTCTGGCACCCCTTTCTAAAGCATGTATACATATGAAACATCACCTCTGCTTTCTGTGCCCCAGATTTTGTTTTTGAAGAGTGAGTGCATCTTCAGTCTCAGCCAGGGGTTTTATTCTCTCAGGTTTGATTAATTTATCAATTAACTTCCATCCTTCTGTATATTTTATCTGTTTTGATCATTTGTAAGATGTTAGCTTCAACAGCTTCAAGTTCCTGGGAGTGAACATCACCAACAACCTGTCCTGGACAAACCATGTGGATGCCATGGCCAAGAAAGCTCACCAGAGCCTCTACTTCCTCAGAAGGCTAAAGAAATTTGGTTTGTCCCCTTTGACTGTCACCAGCTTTTACCGATGCACCATAGAAAGCATCCTATCAGGATGTATCGTGGCTTGGTATGGCATCTGCTCTACCCAAGACCGCAAGAAGCTGCAGAGAGTTGTGGACACAGCCCAGCGCATTACGGACACCATTCTCCCCTCCTTGGACTCTGTCTTTACCTCTCATTTTCTTGGTGTAGCAGCCAGCATAATCAAAGACCCCACCCACCCGGAACATTCTCTCTTCTCTTCCATCAGGTAGAATATACAGGTGCCTGAGGGCACGTACCAGCAGACTTAAGGACAGCTTCTACCCCACAGTGATAAGACTATTGAACAGTTCCATTATACAATGAGATGGACTATGACCTATGACCTCACAATCTACCTTGTTGTGACCTTGCACCTTATTGCACTGCACTTTCTCTGTAGCTGTGACACTTTACTCTGTACTGTTGTTATTTTTTTTACCTGTACTACATCAATGCACTCTGTACTAACTTAATGTAACTGCACTGTGTAATGAATTGACCTGTAAGATCGACTTGTAAGACAAGTTTTTCACTGTACCTCTGTACAAGTGACAATAATAAACCAATACCAATACCAATGTTAGTATCCTTAGTGAATTCAGAGACAAAATACTATCTTTAAAATTTCTGCCATTTCTTTGGCATTATTTGCAATTTTGCTTAACCTTGTCTTTTTCCTGTTTTTGCTTTTGTTATTTACAGTATGTCTGAACATTTTTTTTTGTATAGCCTGATTTTTTTTTAAAACTCTCACTTTGTCTATTCTTTCCTGAACTTAATTGGTTCCCTTAAATCATCTTCTTGGTTGAAGTATTTATTGAATACCTTTTAGACATGTTTTAATTTTACCATTATTTCTCTGCTTCTCAATGGTAGTTCTTAATTTTAGATGCAATTCTTCTGGTCACTATTGATCATTATTTTAAATGTTTTCCCTGCTGTTCTGATACTTGGTGAAGTAACCTTTTATATTTCCCCTAGTTGTATTATAATCATCATTTTTGATTCCCTGTTTCGACTTTCTCTTATGTGTCAATCTATATTTATCAAGATTGGCTGTGTATTCCCCTGTGCTTCCTTCCATTATGCCTTCTGGTTCATTTTCATTTCTTTTTTTCAATCCAGCAGTGTTTCTTTTTATACTAAGGAAGGTCTTGCACATTTTTTAAAATTCATTTCTTTGTTGCTACACCTTGCCAGAGTAGCTGCAGGTGGTTATATTTCACACCTTTGCATACATATTAAACCCTCTTCTTCTAGTATTTCACACCTCTGCATACATATTAAATCCTCTGCCTCTTCTAGCATTAGTTAATCAATATATGTATTCTTTCTTTCCTTGTAGCTTTTTGTCTTAATGTTATTATAACATTTTTCTACTCCTTTCTTCCTTTGCTATCATTGCTGACTGTTATAACCTGCAATAATTAGCCTGTTCTATGCTGTATTTAGCCATGTTTCAATTTTCTTTTCACAGATTATTGAGTACAGCTCCCCATTTTTTATTTTGATTGCTGGGTATGATACAGCCAGATCAGTTCATTCCTAATAGTGGTTTTTATCTTTATTTTAACAGCTTTTTAAAATGAAATTTTTTTTTATGATATTATCAAGGTTCATATGGTTATTTCTGTACAATTTGTCATGACGTATTGAATCAGTATTGGCTAGCTCTGTGGAACACCACAGCTGAAAATAGGTCTGCGTGTTTATCTATTTAGTAGTAAATAGCTCTCAGCAGTAATATCAGCGTAATATTGGAAAATCTTTCAGTGTCATAGTCTGCAAGCTGAAATCACAGATACTATTCTCTGGAAGTGTTAGCAGTCTTTATCCTTCTCAGTAACATGGCATGACTTCAGTATCAAAATTCTGACATACAAACAAAATAAAGAAAATTCTGTTGCAATTCAAACAAAAAGGTATTTACAAAATGGAGCATGATTCTATTCTTGACTTCCCTTAGACTCCTTTCGCAAACACATTTTACCAGCAGGATTCGTAATCGTAAGATCACCAAATAATGTAGCTTCTTTAGTCCCTTGGTTGGTGAATGGTACAGTTAGCAGGGGCATTCATGCAATAATAATCATATGGGAGAGAAATCCCAAGGATTCTGCACAGCCACTAGAGTGAGCCATTTGACATTTAAGTAAAAATATAGTTGTTGCTTACTAAATGACTTTGACAATGGTTCATTCAAGCTCTGCTTGATAATGTACTGGTATTTCTGTGAGATTCTTGCAAAGATCTCTTCCTCTTGAGCAAGAAAGCTTTGAGTAAACAGTGTTATTGCTCAATCACACACCTAGTGAGTGATACAGTGCTGCAGCTAGTAGAACTGCAGTTTCACAGCTTCAGCGATCGAGGTTCAATCCCAACCTTGGATGTTTTTCTTTGTGGAATTTCTACATTTGCCCTGTGACTGTGTGGTTTGCTTTGGATGCTCTAGTTTCCTCCCACATCCCAAAGACATGCTGGTTTGTAGGTTAACTGGTCATGATAAATTGCTCCTTGTGTAGCTGGATGGTGAAATTAATCGGCGGAACAGGTTACAGGGGAAATTAGTTGGGAAGTGGGATTATTCTGTGAGCCAGCATTGATTCAATGGGCTGAATTGTCTCCATCTATGTCAAAAGGAAATATAGAAATATTGAGAACAAATCTTTTATATAAATCAATGAACCTGCTCTCTGCAGTTGCCACTATAATTCTGGCCCAAAACCACTACACCGTCTTAAGATACAAGGCAGTTCTCATAAAGGGTCTTGATTGAACATATTCCAACAAAAATTTGTGATCTTCTTCATTTTCATGTTCACCTATTTCAGTGCTGCTGTTCTTGAAAAAAACCATGGTGGAGGCCAAAGTTCTGTGATTCCCAAAGCTGAGGAAAAGGGTTTGAGTTGCAAGAATTGATTTTTTTTTTCAAAGAGACCTCTTGACAGCTTGAGAGACTGATGGTAACCTAGATCACCAGGAAATAGTTCCAGAAAAATTCTGAGATATCATTTCTGCTGTGGAGAACACTCCTTGTGACATTTTGGGTCACATTCACTCAAAGGTTCCTTGTCAAGTTCTTGGTATGTGCCATTTGAACTCCCACTTGAGGTCAACATTAGAGACACTATTGCTGGCTGTGTCTCATCTGCTCAACCTATTTGGAATTTTAAAAACCTAAATTAAGTCTATTCTTTCTAAAAAGAAAAGATATAAACTATTCACAATTAATTTCTATCTCTCCGGTTGCTCTAATCTCTCAATTCTGGTATCATCCCTGTAAATCTTTCATTGTATTTTCTCCAGTGTATCTGTATCCTTTTTATAGAATGAGCACTGGAACTGTGCACAGTAAGTGCAGTCTTATAAAAGTTTAATATCATTTCGTTTCACATTAATCTTTAGTATAATCAGAATTCCTGCCAACATTCACCATCTGTACTCAGAAGTAAAATCATCACATGTTCAGTCATCTAAGGATTGGAGATGAAATTAGTATAAAAAGCATGTGGGTAGACTTTTCTTCTTCTTGAACAATGAAATCAACATCAAGGAAAGGACAGTTCAGTGGTGCTGCTGGTAGAATCCCTGCCTCACAGTGCCAGAGACCCGGGTTCAACTCTGACCTCAAGTGCTGTCTGTGTGGAGTTTGCATGTACTCCCTGTGACCCCATGAGATTCTTCCAGGTGTTCTGGTTTCCTCCCACATATCAAAAATGTGCTGGTTGGTTAATTGGCCCAACAGTGTAGGTGAGTGGTGGAGTCTGAGGGGAGTATAAAAATAGAATTAATGTAAGATTAGTGTAAATGGGTGGTTAATGGTTGGCACAGATTCAGTGGGGTGAAGGGCCTGTTTCCGTGTTGTATCTCTCTATGACTCTGTGGAAGATGGATATTAATTCTTTGTTCCTATTCTGATTCTGACCGCATCCAAACTTCTGAGATGAATTTTCTAATCTCTTCTTATTTCATAATTTGTCACGACATAGATGTTTGGCATTTAGCCCACTGAGGCCTTTGCTGGATCTCAGAACAATCCTATGAATCCCATTCTCCCCTGGGTCATTTCCATGTAATCCATGCTCTCTCAAATGTCCATCAATTTCATCCTGATCCTTCTGCCAACCAGCTACACTATGGGTAACTTACAGCACCCAGTTAATTTACTAACCAGAAATTTTGGCATGTGGGAGGAAACTGAAGTATCTGGCGGAAACCCCAACTGTCACAGACAGAACGTGCATACTCCATGCAGACAGCACCAGAGGTCAGTATTGAACCTGGGTCTCTGGAACTGTGAGGCAACAGCTCTCTCTGTTCACAAGATCACAAGATCACAAGATAAGGGAGCAGAAGCAGGCCATTCGGCCCATCGAGTCTGCTCCAAGGAAAAGGGAAAAAGAAATGGGGTGGGAAAAAAAGAGAGAGAAAAAAAAAACTATTCTAATCCCATTTGCCAGCCTTATCCCCATATCCCTTGATACCCTGACTATTTAGATATCTGTCTATCTCCTCCTTGAACACCCCCACTGATCTGGCCTCCACTGCTGTGCGTGGCAAGGAGTTCCACAATTTCACCACCCTCTGGGTAAAGAAACTTCTCCTCATCTCTGTCTTGAAACTGTACCCTCTAATTCTAAGATTGTGCCCTCTGGTCCTGGACACGCCCACCAAGGGAAACAGCCTAGCCACATCTACTCTATCCTTACCTGTCAACATTTTAAATGTCGCTACGAGGTCCCCTCTCATCCTTCTGTACTCCAGCGAGTACAGTCCAAGAGCCGACAAACGCTCATCGTACTTAAGCCCTTTCATTCCTGGAATCATTCTCGTAAATCTCCTCTGAACCCTCTCCAACGTCAGCACATCCTTCCTAAGATGCGGGGCCCAAAACTACTGTGCTGCCCTATCTTGACACTTTTTTTCAGATATGTACAGGCATCATGACAGAGTGAAGTCCCAATGCAAGTTAGCACTCTCTGGTCATGGAGATACCCTAATATGAGGTTCTGTTCAAAGTGAGATACAGAGCAGTATAGGTTTAGGTTTTAGCCAGGATGAACCTACACTGAGCAGCATATCTATCTCAAACTATATAATCTTTTATCACTGTCATTTTGATTCCCTTTCCAGAATACAGTCCTCTAAATGAGACCTAATGAGAAATCTTATGGTGTCAAACTAAGCCCTCTTGATCTTTTATTTGGTGAACGGTTGCAAAATTGTGAATGTGTTACATGATGGAAAGCTTGGCTAGGTACGTTCAGGATTAAAGAACTGTGCAGCTAACATGTAAACCATTCTTGTGCTTTTTTTTTGCATTCTGTACAGCTGCCATATAATTACCTTTCCTTCGTATTCCATCTCTTTTGACATAATGATCAATATTCTATTAGTCTTATTAATTTTTTGTGCTGTCAACAATCATTAAGTGACTTCTCAACTTGGATCCTTAAATCCACTGCTTATCCACAATTCAAAGCTTCACAGCACTTTAAAAAAATCTTCCATCTATCATTCTTGGGGACAAATTGAATGACCTCTCCAACTTTCTACACCTATTTACTTTTTTTCATTGTGCCATCTAATTTATTGCATCACCAAACTGGCATATTGATTTGTGCTCTTTCTTTCTAGTTAATTGTAAGGTTGAGGCCATGCAGAGATCTTTGAGGACACCAATTGCTCTTCCTAACCAATCCAAATGCATATCCATTTTCCCGATTTGACTCCTATCCCCAAAACCATCTTCCCCCTTCTCTCTAAACAACATTGGATCCTGCAATTCAACAAGTTCAATTAACTTGTCTTTCAGGTGGGGTTTCTGATCTGGCCAATTCTGATGAAGGTTCATCAGCCTGTGAATTCACTCTGTATTTTCTCTCTCTGCAGATGCTGCCTGACCTACTGGGTATTTCCAGTATTTTCATTTCAGATTTTCAGCAACCATGGTATTCTGTACCTCACAGTTCCAGTATTGCTTCTTTTTTCTCCCTCCTCTGTTCTCATTTATCATCTTCTATTTGTATCTCTTCTGACCAGATCAGCTTCAAGCAACAAGATATCACTGTATTTTCTCAGCTGGCACCAACTCCACTTGTGTCATTTTTTTCTCTTAATCTCCACATTATTACAGCCAATCCCTTTGTTTTCTCCATTCATTATCTTTCTCTGCAAATGAAGATATGTTTGATTCCTCACTTCTCCTCACTCTGATAAAAGGCCATGAACTGTTTTTCTCTCTCCATAGAAGCAACCTGACCTATTGAGTCTTTCCAGCAGTTCAGATTTCCTGAATTTGCACATTTTTTTTTGCCTTCCCATTCAATTTTAATGCCTGGGCCTGACTAACATGTCACTCTTAGGAGGAATTGTTTTGGCAAGTGCTGGAAGATCAGCACCTTGAGGTTGGGTTGCATGCTGCCTCCAAGGTAAGAGTTGATGGAGAGAAGGAAGTTACCCCAAGATGAAGAGGTGGTCTTATTACTCAGGAGGCCTGAGTAGTATATCTCACATCCACAGAAAGGAAACATTTATACTTGCCTGATAGGGCCTTGTGCATCATGAGACATGGTTGCAGGATCTTTTCTGCACAGTTTGTTCTGGACATAAGGCAGGACACTCCCATCAGACTCATAGCACTCCCTCAGATACCTGAAAGATCAAACATGTTAAGATCAGCCCAAGTTTTGATTTCAATTAAAATTCCCAAATTTGATTTAGTTCTTAATGTAAGAAGAAATGCTAAATTGTCAGTACCACACTATCATTGAGTTATTGGAGGAGGCAGGGTTTGATGCTGAAGGAAAATCCAAATGGACATATAAAAGCAAAAAGATTCAAGAAATTAAAACAGAAAATGCTAGAAATACTCAGCAGGTCAGACATTGTCCATAGAAAGGCAAACAGAGCTAATGTTTCACATCAATGACTTTGCATCAGAAATGCAGATTTTTTCCAACACTTTCTGTTTTTATACCAGTGGATGTCATTGTTTCTAATTGGTACATTAAAAGGTTTTTGGCTGCCATGGATGCTTTGTCTGTATGTACCAGTAAAACACCTATCCACGTTGCTGTAGCTGGAATGGCAATGTGAAGAAAAATCCACATTTACAGTTATGTTGTGATGTGGTTAAAACCACAGCCACGTTTAATTCTCTGAAGAATTGTCAGTAATGAAAATGGAAAATCAGCTTTCTGTTTTTGAAGGTATTGCATGTTGGGTTTATTGCCAAGGAGTTGACAATGAAAGCCCTGGCCTTGATCTCTCTGAGCACAAAGTACAATTCTGGGGATTGGTTATTGGATTTGTTTGGAGGAGAAAAATGAAATTTGACAGTAATTGATCTAGGAAAAAGTGAAAAATGTGGTCCAGAGAATTTAGCAATCTTATCTTTAAAGAAAATATTGAAACATTAGGTACATTAATTTGCCCCATTTAAGATAACATGTCTTCAGAAAAATTTTGTTCATTGCTAAAGCCAATTAATTGTGTTTATCTCTGTATGTAACACTGAAGAAATGAACAGCTAAAGAACTTGTCATAAATATTGATTTGCAGAAGTAAAATAATACAAGCTGGCAAAATCTAGTGGGTTGGCATGTGCTGCTGGGCCAAGGAGGGTTGCAGATACACTTAATGTCTGTTGCCTCAGCTTTAAACCAGCCAGATCTTGTGCATCTAGCACAGCCCCTCTTTTAAATGGGGTCACTTGCATTCATTTAAACAGCAAGTTTAAGTGCTGCTTACCTATCTATACTTCAATGATAGAGCTTTAGGGTCCTGCTTTCTGTGGCCAAGTCGACCTTCGTGACCCAGTGACTTTCAGAAAGGCTGCGGCTGCGATGCCGAGCTTTAAAGACAAGCTGCAGACCAGGATCAGAGTGATCCATCCCAATGCACTCTGAGTAAAAATGACTTAGATATACTCAAGTTAAAGTATCAGTACTCCCTGGCTGATGAAGGTGGCTTGTCACCACCATCTCAAGGGCAGTTACCTATGCCTGTCTTGCCAATGGCACCCATCTTCTGAAAAACAAATAAAATAGTTTTCCATGTAGCTTACTCCAAATAATTACCCAGTAGGCTTTAATTTTCATTCTATATAAAAAAAAATGTACAGATAACAAAGTAAATGTTCCTTACAGTGGGCAGACACCCAGGAATACTTGCTCTGGGGAAAGTGGAATCACTAACATTCTGGATTGTACAGTTGCAGGCAAATATGTAGATACAATCTGGTAACTACTTCAGCCACACAGCCTAGTTTACATATTAGTTAGTTATGAATGAGTGCATATAAACATCTAGTGTTGAGAACTGGAGACTGAGTGAACAAATGCTCATGTATATAAATTCTTTGTTTTGAAAGACCTCCTCACTTATGCTTCAAGCATTTGGAGAATCATAGAAATTGTGGAAACTTGCAGCCACAGGAGACTGTCACACAGCCCATTGTATCCTTGGACTTTGGGTTAATGCAGCATCCCCACTCTCGGTCTGTAGCCCTGTGGTTATGGTTCATCAGGTGCTCATCCAGGTACTTTACATCTGGTGAGTGTTTCTGCCTCCTCCCCCGTTCAGGCAGTGAGTTCCAGATCCACCCAGCACTCACTGAGTGAAATAGTGTTGTTCTTAACTCATCTCTAATTTCTACCAATTAATTTAAATCTATTCTCCCGGTTACTGATAGCTCCACTAGAGAAAATAGGTCCTTAAAATCTTCCCAATGCCCGACGCGTTTGCAGCTACATCACAAAACATGAATATGTTCATCTTCAAATAAACAATTTCTTAATTGGAAGTTTCACAATCACCTGCCCTGGTCTCCACCTCTCAGCAATGCCACAGTGTTCCAGAGGAGAAGAGAATCAATCTGGTCATCAACAAGTAGTCACTTACTTTCCAGACCCCGTTCTATTTTATAGGCACAATTGGCAGAGGGTGCAGCAATCTAAATACTTCTGAAACACTTCCCAGATCTATTCATCCACCAAGGCTGTGAGAAGCGGTAGAAATAAGTTCACTGTGTTCCTGGTGTAATTCATGAAAAATAATAAGCCAGGGAGGAAGAGCGGATGGACAGGCCCATCACACGTGTGCCAGCTGAGCCTGCAGAGCCTTTTCCCTCAGCTTTCTTTTCAGGTTTCTAGAATTTTCAATAAGTTACTTCTTGTGCAGTTCAACCCTCCACCTCCCCCCACCCCAACCCTTCACCCATCTAAACCTTATCTAAAGCAGCATAGTCTACAAAAGGTAATACATAAATTGCTTCATATGTGTCATCATTTACTTTATTCATATTAACTTGATAAAAATGGCTCCTCTTACTAATCTTCTCTCCCTCTCCTGAATGGGAGAATCATTTTCATTTTGATCATTCCATTATTTGTCACCTATCTGACATCCAAAAATTTTTGTCGTTAAAACTAGTCTGCCTAATTTCATTAATAGTATAAATGCCCTGTAAAGAGTCACTGAACTAATGACTTTCTGTTATCAAGGAGCTAATAAAACACTATGGCTGAGATTCATATCAAACTAGTGACATCCTGATCCTACATAACAGGATACAATGAATGGTAACCTGATAGCTGAGACTGAATTTGCCTTTAAGAAAATGATTTCTATCCATACACCATCTTGGTCAACCTGCAGCCGTTTGTTTCTCACACCATCTTATTCCCCCACCACCATCACTCTACAATGAAATTCAAAACGGCAGGTGCTGGATCTCCGTAATTAAAAACAGGAAATGCTGGGAACACTCAGCAAATAAGGCAGCATATGTGGAAAGGAAAACAGAGTGCACATTTCAGGTTGGAGACCCTTCGTCAGCCCTCTCATCATGAAACATTTATGAGATCAAACATGTAAAAGATATACTTCATAGTTAGTTCATAAGCTATAAAAGTGTCTCTTCAAATCATTTAACCAAATATACGCCAACAAGAGGGAACTGCAGGTGAAACGTCACTATCTGCTCACACCTGGGACATAGTTATTGCATTTTGATTGAATTTCCAGCCAGAATCAATAAGTAGCACAGTTTAAAGGTAAGTCAATATTTCATATTCAGCAACTTAGAAGGCTAGCAAAAGCTGACCAGTGCATTAATGAACGTAGTCAAAAGCACAAATCATCTAACAACTGGCACTGATGTGAAATTGAGGTGTTGCAGGGACTTTGTACCTTGCTTGTAAATATATGCAATCTTCTTTTGAACTAGGGCAATAAGTAACAGTCAATGAAAGTTTGAAGGGGAAATGAGTATTAAAGGCATAAAATCAATAACTTGTTCCCATCAGAAACAACGGGAACAAGTTACTGATTTTATGCCTTTAATACTCAGGGCTTTGTTTTTTTCCCCATAAATAAACAAAAATCTTAAGTTAAACTGTGCATAATAATAAACTTAATTTTTGCAAAGAAAAATGAAGTTGTAATTTGGTTATTACCAAGCAAATAGCTAAAATGACTTCAACTAATACTGCCCCTGCTCCCATCAAATTCCTATTACTTCACAAAGGTAATCTATAATCTATAACTGCAGATAGAGCCTACCCTCGACTCTTGAAGCAAGCATTATTATTTCTGATCCATCTGGTTCTGCTATTCCTTTATCCTTGTAGCCTCTTTTAAGCTAATATTCATCCTTGATTCTGTCACTTTCAGTCTGGTACCTCTCCCTCCGTCTGCAGCCTCCAGAGTGCTGTTTTAATCTTGTATTTTCCTACTTTTTCATTACTACCCAGTTCCTATTATTCATATCTATCTGACACACTCTGGGAATTTTTCCACAATAGTAAGGTTGTTAAAATTAAAACACAAACTGGTAGAAAGGGCAAGCAACATCTCTGGAGAAGGAACACAGTAATAGCATCTGCTGTGTCCTGTTTATCTAATAAAGTGAGTACTTTGTTTAAAAGGGACATTTTATCTTCATCCAAGTTTTAAAAGGCATTAAAGTAATGGGTGTTAAATACTAATAAATTAAATCTTGCAGTTGTTCCCTAATAAATTATAATTAATTAATTGACTCAATAAAAAATGTGCTTTTGCTTTGCTACAAGGTCTCTGATAATAGACATTTGGCAGGGAATGGTTTGGCAAATGAGCACTTCTGCTTCTGAATACCAGGAAATAAAAAGAGAGAGACAGATTCGGGCAACAAGTTTAGTCCTGCAAGGATACAGAGGTGGGTCATAAAGAGAGTAATGGGGAGTGTTTGCAAGCCAGATATGAGATAAATGACTATGTAGGGCAATATCTGTAAACAAATGCATATACTTCAATCAGCCTCTGTGTCTTGATACATGTATACACTTGTATCATTACACAAAAGCTGGTTGAACTATGTGCACTTGTTTATAGATATTGCTGGACACAATCACTTACTGTAAATTAAAATGAAATTTTGCTTTCAGCTTCAACTTGCCATGTGATAGCTTTATCAATTTTTTGGCATCAAGGTAAAAGACATAACTATAGTCACACAGATAACATAGAATGCCATGTTTAACACCTCTTGGTTTTGTTAGCATTGAGTATCCCAAAATGTGAAATACTTACATTGATGTGGAGCCATCAGCAAGATTCTGACATGGAATATTATTGTTACCATCTTGGTGATAGAATTATATACCCACAACTTGGAGTAAATGGTCTTTTTTAATATATTTATTCATTTTTAGGAGCTGGGCATTGCCAACATGTATTGTCCATCCCTATTTGCCCTTGAACTGAGTGCTTTGCTTGGCCATTTAGGAGTCAAACAGATTGGTGGGTTTGACGTTACATATATAAGAAGATGTTAGTGAACAAAGTGAATTTCTGTGAAAATCTGGTAGTTTTGCGTTCACCATTATGAACGACTAAGTATTTTTCTATTAACTGAATTTGAATACCACAGCTGGCATGGTGGGATTTGAACTTGGGTCTTTGGATTGCCAATGGAGGCTTCTGGATTACCAGTCCAATGACTTAACTGCTGGTAACATGCCTGATGTGAGATATACATGGATGTCCATCGTACAGCTGCCTCAGTATAGTAGCTGATCCTCTTGATAAAACAACAACCCTGGATCTCCAAAGAATCACATCATTCTGGATGCATTTGTTGCTTGTACTTTTTTTTAACTAGTCTTTGAGAACAACATGTTATATTCACATTCCTCTTCAAAAATCCCTGCAAGGTGATAGGCTGCTTGGTTGTGGCTGGCGCAAAAAGCTGCAGATGCAGGAAATCTGAAATAAAAACAGAGAATGCCAGAAGCATTCACCAGGTCAGGTAATAACTGTGGAGAAGGGAAACTGAATTAACAATTTGTATCCCTCTACAGATTACAGTTGATTTGCTGAGTACAGACAGCATTCTGTTTTTATTTTTTGTTTGTGCTCTTTTCTTTAGGATTGATCCACATATAGAAACAGTTGGGTCATAGTTACTGTATTGAACCGCTTCATGATTTTAGTTTTCCCTTTTCCAAAGAAAAGAGCCCCATTTTCTTTGCTGCTCAGTTTTGGTAACATTCTACATAAATTGCACATACTTTCTCCAGTGCTTCACTACTCTTGAAGTAGAAGACTTGAACTGCAAACTGTTTACCAAGTATGGTCTAACCAAAATTCTCTATAAATTTCACCAAACTTGTTTTTTGTAAACTGCTCCTTTAGAAATTAATTCCAGTACTTTGATTTCCATGTGGCCTATCAGCTTGTCTTGCTACATTTATTACTTTAAGGAGTTCTATATTATTAGTGATAATAGGCTTTAATAAAACATTTGCCCTATCAGCCTGCCACAGGTGGACATTAAAACTAACATGATGCCGTTCAAAGGCAATGTTCTGATGTCCTGCTCCATGTGGTCTTCCCCTTTCAAGCTCTGCCATCAATGAACAGGATAAGTGGTTAATCATTTAATTACTCTTTGTTGTATCTTGCATACAAAATGAGCTACTGTGCTCCCTCATATTAATTACTTTAAATTTCTACGATATAACATATGCAAATACTTTGGGAAAATTTTTTGACAGACCTGAGGTGAATGATTTTGTACATTTGGCTATTACCATTTAGTTGAAAGGTTCTTTGCAGCCATTAAAATCCTAATTTCACCCTCTCCTCATTGTAAGAAAACAGGAGCAGATGTTTTGTGAGTGGTTACAGAATGTGATCAAAATAGAAAATATTATTCAGCAGTATTGGGTCACAATTTCACCTTGGACTAAAAATAGTTAAATAAAAAATATTTGGACTATCAAAGTGGGTTGTATTGTTCCTGAAAGTGTGCAGATTTTTCAAAATGAAAGACATTAACCAATTACTTATTTAAAAACAAATACCTGTGTCATGTAAGTTAATGTATTGCAAGAATTTCATCACTGAACTGGGAAAAGAAAATGGGGAAGGAATTCAAAGGGACTGGGTTAAAGAAGCCAGGTACTGTTGTCGACATAAAAAGGTGACCAGTTTTCAACCACTGTCCTCCAAGTGTCTGAAGGAAATCCACTGTTTAGAATCTTGCTTATGGGGTTACTTTTTATATGAGTCCAGGCAGTGAGTGTCAGGTGGCTCTTTGAGCCTAGAGAGCTTCACTGACAAGTCTGATCCTGTCATCACTTGGCACATGCACACGTGCATGTTTTTTGGTGGAAGTGCGGTCAGAAGCAAGGTCACTGAGATAATGTTTCCTTCCCTAAATCAAGGGATGTTAAAGCTATATCTGGCATGCTACAACCCCACTGAGGTAATCAGACCTAGGAGTTTGTGAACTGTCTGACTTAGTTGCATACATGTGTTCCAAAATTAACCATTCTTGAAACCCAATTGTATATAATACAATAAAAATGCTAATTCTGGTAAAAGGAAATGATCTCAAAATAAAGATTTTCTGATTACATTTTTTAAATAAAGAACTAAAAACATATCACTACTTTTATTAGAATATACATTCCAATTTACTGTTGTAGCAGAATAACCAACTCTCATTGTGATGTTTAATCACCCAGAGAGTGGTTGGTGCATGGAATGTGCTGCCTGGGGCGGTGGTGGAGGCTGATACATTGGACAAGTTCAAGAGATTGTTAGATAAGCATATGGAGGAATTTAAGTTAGAGGGATATGTGGGAGGAAGGGGTTAGATAGTCATAGGTGTGGTTTGAAGGGCAGCACAACATGGTGGGCCGAAGGTCCTGTATTGTGCCATATTGTTCTACGGTTCTATGGTTAATACTAGCAATAAGCTTGTCCATTTCTTTGGGGTGCTCTATAGAATCAATGTTTTGTGATTCTCCCAATGCGCTCTTAGCTAACACACATGCCGAATTGTGTTGGGTGTAAAAGTGTTCACAGCGACAACTGATCCACTATTTGGACAGGAAGCTTTCTGATTTTGTCCTGGCATACTGGTAATTTCCAAAATGCATATTAGCCATTGGGCATCTAAGTGTGAACTCTGGCACCAGGAGAAGGGAAGACATTGTGCATGGTATCAAGTGTTGAGTCATTATGCAATCAATGTGGGTTTTGTAGTTCTTTATTCATTGGGCTTTCTATCTCAGTGAGTGCACTGTGAAGAGGAGATGTAGCAAAAATATTTTTTCAAGGGATCCCAAAGGAAAGTAGTTATAATAATTTGAAAATCAGATAATCAAACATAACATTTGTGATGAGCAAGGCATTTTTGTGATGATTTAGTTTAATGATTGCAGATTAGTTATTTATAATACTTCACTGCTTTCATTTATTTCTTTTATGCTTAGAAAAAATGGACTATATTTCATGATTGGCATTATTTTAAAATAACTGCTTAATGTGCTCATACCAATGTCTTGATTGTGCTGTTATGACACTTTTCATTTTAACCTTGAATCTTCTGCACAAGTGCAGCCGTCAGGGAGCCTGAACATGCATCTTGCAACCTGTATGGTCTCAATCAACCAAATGCTAGAGTTCCCAATTTTAATCAACTTATCAGAAAGGGCACTGTGACAGCCGTGGATCTACAGTGTGGATCTGGTTTACACAGACAACCATTCTACTGTAGGACTTAACCACCAAAGAGCAGATAAGGCACTCCCTGGAATACCAGTACAATATAAAACACCTTTACTCTCATCAGAATAAAGTGATTATCAGCTTCAGTTGTTGCAAGGTTCTCATCTGCTTCTATTTTTCTCACCCATCTGCATGTCCTTATCTAAAATGTGTTTGGTAATAAAGGTTGGTATGCATGAGGAAAATGCTTATCGGTTTACAAAGAACCTGTGAAAGTGATGTGACAGGTCAAATAATCTGTGGAATGTAACTATGGCAACACTTCTTAGCCTCGTTCATACCACTATGGAGCTTCAATGAGTGTTGCAAATAGCAAATAAACTCACCTTCCTGAAGGTGAGCATGCTACCTAATTGTGCCTAATGAAGGGGAGTATTCGCCATATGCCAGCCCTCCCTCTTGCATACAGCTGGGGAAATCCCACCGGGCCATTCTGCGCAATTTGGAGACAGGCAGAATGTTGAACCTGTAACATAATTTTGGATAAGAATATAGTGAAATAACGATACACTTATGTGCATGAAATCAATGAGAGTTGCAATTATTTCTCATCTACATTTCTATAATATCTTTATCCTACTTCTCCTGTTGTTCTTGACTGAACAAATCAATATCCATGCACATCTTGCCTTCCTTTTATATATTATTTCATTGTAGTGCTCTTGGCAGACCACTCGCTGGGAAAGTTAAGGATAAAAAGATCCTATAACACTAGAAATGAATCTTAATTTGCATCAATTGAGTGCTGTCCATCAAAATACAAAACATTGAGGCAGAAGTAGAACTCAAGTGTCCTCCTCTATTTGATAACATAAGGCCTGATCAGCTCCACCTTTTTGTCCATTCCTCATAAATCAAAAATCTGTCTCAGCCTTCAAGATATTCAATAACTTAGCCTCCAAAACTCTGTGGCATAGAGAATTCCAAAGATGCAAGACACTCTGAAATTCCTTCTCATCTCTGCATACATGGGTGACCATTTATTGATACAAAGCTGAAAGGTAGTATAGGCTGTAAGCAGGATGCAGAGTGGCTTCATGGCAATATAGACAGATTGATTGAGTGGTTAAGGACATGGCAGATGGAATATAACACAAAAAAATGTGTGGTCATCCAATTTGGTTAAATAAATAAAAATGTAAATGTATTTTTTTTAATGTTGAGAGAGCTGAAAGGTGTTGGCTTACAGTGGGACTTGGTGTCCTTGAACATAAGTCACTAAAATTTAACATGGTGGTGCAGCAGTAATTAGAAAGGCAAACTGTATGCTGAGCTTTACTGTAAGAGGATTTGAACATAGGAGTAGAGACGTCTTGCTCAAATTATATGAAACCCTGGTGAGACCACATCTATTATGCATAGGTATGGTCTTCCTATGTAAAGAAGGATGTACTCGTGACCAAGGGAGTACAAATCTGATTCTTGGGAATGTCATATGAGAAGAGGTTAATTAGACTTGGTCTTCTTTAGAAAAATTAGAAGTGATCTCATTGAAATTTAGACAATTCTTACAGGGCTCAACAGGGTAGATGCAAAGATAATGTATCGCTGGCTATGGTGTCAAGAACCAGAGATCACAGCCTCAAAATAAGAGTCAAGTCGAGTTTATTGTCATATGCATGTACGGTGGGGTACAGGTACATGGAAAATCTTGCTTGCAGCAGTATCACGGGAACATAGATTGGTTATATTGGTAGATTGGACATAGAGGTTGGCCATTCAGGAAAGAGATGAGAAGAATTTCATTCACCTTGAGGGTAATGAATCCTTGGAATTCTCTATCCAATAGGTTTGTGAGGCTTAGTCACCGAGTATGTTGAAGATAGGGAATTTTAGATGTTATGGGAATTAAAGGATAGGGTGTTTGTGCAGAAAAGTAGTTCTGAGGTTAAATACCAACCGCAAAACAACACACTTCATGTTACATAAGTCAGTGACAATAAATCTGATTCTGATCTTTTTGAATGACAGAGCAGGCGTGAGGAGTCAAGTGTTGTCCTCCTTCTATGTCTTATGGCCTTAAATGCTTAATATTCTCATAACAAATTCATGTCCATTCTATTACAACACTGATGTTAGCCCTTCCATTTGAATCCTGAGCCTCTTCACATGTACAGCTGTGAGGGGAGCCTCGACATCATCCTGCTGAGCTATCAACCCACCCTGAGCTCCATAAACATAGCCAGTGTTGAGGCTGAACATGCACATAATTACAGCTTGCAGCCTGAAAGGGTCCAGTCGAGTTACTGCTTGCACATCTTAAAAGGATGGGAATTGGCCATGAAACATTCTAAATGCACATTTCCATAAGATTACAAGAACACTGGTTTCTCCATGGTCAGATTATCTGCAATACACAGAGCAGACAACAGAGGGAGACTCCCACTTCATATCCACGGAGAAGCTGCTGCAACCCAAAGATGTTGACAACTGGGGGGTGGTGAAAAAGGGTCTGGTATGTTGAAGGCTGCTGCTCCATGGTGAATAAATAAACACAAGTCCTTGTAATTGGTCATTTTCAGGATTTATTGGACTTTTGGGATTACAGACTGAAATGCTGCATTCAGATATTGGTCTGATGATGACATATGAAATGAATTGGTCGCAATGAGAGTGCAGTGTGACATTATTTTATAATTGTTGTGTATAAATTTGATTGTCAATTCTGGTATGGAAGTGAGGTGGATACATAATGATTAATAGTATTTCAGAGTTCTATACAGGTGTTCTTAAAGGAGGGAAAAGCTCTGATGATAAAGCTGAGTTAATTGTAGGGTTGTTTTGCTCCCCTGTCCCCCCACTTTCTGGAAACCAGGGTTTGGCACCATTTTGATGCATTTCAGCATTGTCAAGTGTATTGAGATAAGTTTTTAGAATGAACCAAGGTGGAAGGAACTCAATCTACTTAATACTTTGAATTCTCAGTTGAAGAATGCTGCCTTGAAATTCCTGAGACACAAGAGATTCTGCAGATGCTGGAATCTGGAGCAGATTCCCTGACAGCCTTCAATAATAAGCTTTTATCTGGTTCATGTTTATCTTTGCCTGATGGCTAGTTTTGTGTCCCACATTAGTTATGCTTAGTCAATTATGTTGTGAAGCAGCTATTAGGAGCAGTCCAGAGTTTATTATTTCAGTTCTTGCATTGCATGTTATGAAATTGATTTGGAACATGGCATATAAACGTTGACCCCCCAAAACCTGTGGGATTTTCATAGAAATTCAACTACTTCACTAATATTTTCATGGAATGAAACCTAGCTATTGAATATAGATAAACATGAACATGTTAGTCAATGAAACATAGAAATCAGTTATCTGTTTAGACAGAAATAACATATAAATATTTCATCATCACAGTATTCCTCTATGTATCTATAAGTAAATAATAAACATGACTGACAGCTTTATCTTGTGAAAGAAAAGGCAAAGGGTGTCCGTGAATATTTTGTTACAATTTCAATTAACATTGCATGTTCTGAATTCCTTGGATTGGGCATTGGTTTCAGCTGGTTCAAGGGGTTCATGATGTACTGTGATTTGTCTCAAAAGGACCAAAAGCTTAGCTCCATGTGACCTCGTCTACCAGAGGAAAAGCAAACATTTACAAATGGAAATTGACCAACTGTAGTGAATGTAAATTGAATGCAAAATTCCTAATAAAACTAAAAAGGCTAGAAATACACAGCAGACCAGGTAGAAGATGGGGAGAGAGAGAGAGGCAGAGTTGCTGTATCAGATCAGTGACACTTCATCACAAGGATGTGAAAATATGTGTTCATTTGGACTTATATTTCTGTTTATCATGTTCCAATTTTTTAAATTCTAATTCATGCCAAATGTACCACACCATGATAAATTCCAGAGTGTTAAATGAATTTCTTCCCAAATTCTTAACAAACGTAATAGCTTCAATTGTATCATCAATGATTGCATATTTAGTGAAGAGAGGACACATACAACCCAAGTAATGTTTCTCAAGGATGCCTGTGACCAATAATCCTTCATACCCCAATGAGCATGCCCAGAAATACTACACATGAGGGAAAAAGTGCAATTGCACAGTCAGTTTCCAAGCAGCTCAAAGGTGACGTAAAATATGAGTATTGTTGGATTTTTGAGACTGGGATAAAACATACAGGTAGGTAGTGGGCAATGCAGTTGGCAGCTACGTGTATTTTAATGAGTACAGTGTACTGCAGCTATTGTACAATGAAAAAATGGGTCAATGTCTTTTTAAAAAAAACAGTTGCTTCAGTGTTTTATCAGGGCAAAGAACTAATAAATTTGCATTAATAGTTGATATTCTTCCACAATCACCTTGAAGTGTCTGTTCAAATTTTGAACAATAACATCATCAGTTCATTTTTGGTTGAAAATATTGTAGCCAAACCCATCTTTGTTCTTACCTTATCTAAACCTGCCATTTTGACAAGAATTCCTTGAAAAGACATGAGGACCAGAGTCCTGATCGCTTGGTGCTGGCCTAACTTAGAGATGTAATCTTTTGCCAAACATTTTTTTTCAAATCTGTAGTCTCTACAAAAGGGTGAACATGGGCAGAACCAGAGGTGGGAATAATCAAAAGTGACCTACAAATAGTTCACGTGGCATTCTTGGAAAAAACAGGCTGCTAAACACAGCACCACTTTTGCAACAGGCAATAAAGATTGAAACACTCCTATTTATTACAAAACATTGTGCATTACAAATTATCATAGTCTTGTTGCCAAAAAGGAGCACACACTCTGGATTACCATCAGGAATCCAGAGATTAGCCTGGATCATTTTATTTACTGGAAGAATAGCTGACATCTGTTAGACACACTCTGAGTTCAGGGAGGAGATGAATTGAGAATTTGTGAGCTGGTGACTTAAAGCTTAAGTTTTAAAAGTATCTCAGACTGGTGGAAGAAAGGAAAACTTGAAGGGGATAAGATCTGAAAAGGGATACCTTGGAAAGAGAAAAGTAGATGACATGACTTTACCACAGTGGTGACAGTGGTTATATGGGGAGGCAATGGTGGGGGGAAAAGAATGGTGTAAAATGTATTATTGTAACAAAGAAACCAAGTTCCTCATGCAGAAACAAAAAGGGGAATTACTCTGCAAGCTTTGCAGTGTTGTTTGAGTATTAATTGGCCTGATTTTTATTCCTTTAGCTCTAAAAGTTAATGTTAAGCTGCTCACTCATTGATTTTTCAGTTCAGTAATAGCCTGTTCAGTAATCAGATTCTAGAGAGTATATTCATAAAGCAATCTTAATACATGATTTTTGCAATATTATGTGTTGAGAATGTAATTCATACTTGAATACAATAGTATTAAACTGTTGGACAACGTGAGTTCCAGTGATACATTGTTCTGTCTGCAGATCTTTGGAGCTGCAAGCTGAGTTAATTCAATGTGTTTTAATTTGAATTAATAATAAATAACTTTACATGATATGGATGTAGTGTATGAACTTTGATAGGGTTTTTGGAGGTCAATTAAAATAACAGTTTTATGACATAAGCTGGAGTACAATTTTAAGTTTCCTCTCCCTTTTATTTCAACATTTTGCAAGGAGTTGGTGTGATCTGTATTTTTTTTGGTCTGCTGTTAAGGATGGTTTTGAAGAATTAGTACAATGGTTTGATACCAGATGGTACTTCAGTATAATACTACACATCTGCAGAATTAATTACTCCCTGTTTATTTTTGTCTATAATTCTTTGTTTCTGCAGTCGACCACAAAGTCATAGTGAAAATACAGGCTGGATCAGATTGCAATAATCATGCATCCTATTTCTTTCTACTGTCCTGATTTAAACTGAACCAAATTGCTGTGTTGGTTTGTCAGCAGCAAATCTCATTCCAAGCTAGGGATCCCCAAACTATCACTTGTGGGCAGAATTTGGCCTATGGCAACTATTGACTTTATCTGCTAATCTAGGCACTGACAGTCTACTGTGTGTGAGGCCCAGGGTGTTGTCTTACAGAATTTCCTCTACAATCTCCCACCATTATGGACATTGGAGATCACAGAAGAAGTTGAAGAGTAGGAGAGAGCATTGAGGCCGGTTTGAGCAGATAAAAGGATTGAGGAGAATTCTAGACAATTGCTAGGAGGACAGAGGAGGGAAGCAGCTTGTGGATGGGTGGAAGCACTCTCTCTGGGAAGAAAGTTAAATAAGACATTGGCACTGAGGAAGACAGGGGTCTTAGACTTCCCAGCAGCAGCCTAAGTAAGTGGGACATCTTCACAGCATCTAGATAAGACCAGCTTCCATGCTTGAGGTCTTCTGATATTTGAGGGCTTCACATGTGCCGTAGATTTTGCCCATGCAAGTATAACGTGTTGTTTGACATCACTACATGGGCCCAGCAGCCTTCATGCACTCGAGTGCCAGCAACGAGGAGGGCCCATCGTCTTGTGCTCTGACCTGAAGCTGGTCCTGGGCAAAACATTAAAAAGCCTAAGTACACATGTCTTCTTTGGATTTGTGTAATCTTAGACAAATCCGTAAACACAAAGAATGTCCAAATATGGCAATGCGGAAGTGATGATTTACTGCCACCGAGATCATGATAAGGAAGGAAAAGGCCAAGGAAAATGTTCTTTGTAATCACGTTAGGCTGGATTTGCTGAACAGCACTATTAGAGCAAGCTCATTCTGTTTCAGGATGGAAAGGCTGCTGATAAGACTAATCCCTTCTCCCAGGAGAGATAGTATCAACACAGTCTGATGGCAGTGTGCACAAATGCATCAGTATCTACATTTTCAAGCTAGTGCAAGTTTGACTCTTATGTAACTCTTTCTCAGAGGATTGTGCTGTCAATTTGAATGTTGCAATAAATAGGTGATCTATATTTTAATAAATTTCATTATCAAAAGATTGTTTCTTTTTCATGAATAAATTTGGCATTTGGTTTTACAACTTATTTGAAGCAACAGATATTTCTGAAAAGTTGTCATCCATTTTTATTGACATTAGTAGCTGAGAAATACTGTAATACAACTTCCACATATCCACCAGGGATTTCCTACCTTCTATTTTACGGCTGTTAATTCATCAGAGTGCAGACAAATCTATGATTATCCTTTTACCTCCAATTCACTGTGCTTATCTCTCCAACTTCAATTACTTATATTGCTTATTAGTTTAGCTCCTAATACCAAATGGTTCTCACCTGTACTGAGAGAGCATTTTAGGATTTCATTATTTGTGGCTGAAGTTAAACTGAACCTTCAATGAATATGTTTTAAAGAAGTGCCCTTTTCTAAGTACCAAATTTCTTTTGAAAAATATTTTTCATAAGTTGTGTTCTACTCCTTTATATCCAGGCCTAAACTAAGGAATGCACTGTATGAACAATGAAAGCTGCTTGTGGTCAGATTCTGCTAACACATTTGAGAAAGGTCATGTGATTTTTTTCTGATTAGTCAGCGTCAATCACTACCAGGTTAGGTTTAGCACTGATTTCATTCAAAGTAATCCTGCAATCAACAGTTTAAAGAGTTGAAACATATGGTCTCACCTTTGCAAAACATATTTCACAAGTATGCAGTTTTTCATTTCTCCAAATTACCTCTTTAACCAATATTGTCAATTGAGGTCCAGATTGACAGAAATTTATTGCCTTCAACCTGCATTTGCAAGGAAGTTGGATAACATTGCTGAACTTCATTTTATAACGGGACAGGAGGGAGAGGAGTTTATTATCTCATTTGCATAGTCTGACTCAGAAGTAAATATGGTGCATTTGTTGTACCATGTGCTCCCCGTTTATAGTGGCTTGGACATCTTGTCCTGTATGATGTTTGCATTAATTTTTTGGAGCTGTCACATAAATGGAATATTAATATTTTTGTAATTATATGAAGTTTTCTTTAGTGTGATCTTCCGTGGAAACCCGTAATTCTGTAACTAATTGTGTCAAACATCTTTTGCTGGTAAAGTAGATGCACTTAGTGGGGAATTATTGAACATAAATACCTGTGGAAGGTAAAGTTTTCTCCATTCTTCCACAACGATGATTCCACCCACTGTATTCCACATAGCACTGTTACCATGCAAGAATGATAATTTTCTACTTATGTTCTCTTATCACCTCGAGCATGGCAGTGGACCAAGTGATTTTATTGTACTGAATTTTCAACCAATATAAAACAGAGTTTGATAAAGAATATCTGCTTTTATTACTTTCTCTTAGTCTCAGTGGTCACAGGTCTGTAAGTAATTCATATTAGAAGAATTAGTAATTGTGAATAAATTTAATTATCAGTCTGGCCTGAAATAAAATTAAGAATTTCAGTACTTGAAAAGAAACCAGAGAAACCTGTCTCCGAGTGATCTTTATCAAGAATTTGAAAATGTTTGTAAGTTTACGTTTGTAAATTGTGAATATTCTTCATGTAAATCTGTATTTTATATGTTCCAAATTGGCTATAAACTCACTAGCTGTGGACCAAGGGGTATTTTTTTTCACCCACACTCTTCAAAGTAAAGAACTATGAGCCATTGTTTTTTCCATCTTTTAGAAGCAAATAATGTGTTAAGGCAAAGCCATGGTAACAGTTTAATAATAGGGTGGTGAAAAATCAGAAAACATGAGAATGCTGGAAATCTGAAATAAAAGCAGAAAATGCTGCAAACATATACAGTTCAAGCAGCATCAACAGAAAGAAAAAATGAGTTAATGCTTCAGGTCAAAGACCTTTCATCAGAACAATGAAATGGCATTGACTTGTTAAGTTGAAAAGAGGTGGGGATGGGGGAGTGCAAGGCATGGTGGTGCAGTGTGATCAGAGAGGAAGTGGGCAGGTGTGGTGTAGGAAATGCCTGATGAACCATCGTCCATGCCTGAATTCTCTGGGTTATGGTCTTCCAACTGCTCTGAAGTGTTCAGCTTTGAGAGCCTGAAGGAACATTTCCCAGAACCCATATCTCTCCCACACCCCACAACCCCTCCCAAATGCATTTCCTTTGTCCCTCACTGTACCTAAAAGCCCAAATTGTATCCCTTTGTGTTTTGTTCTCAGTGTTTCAAGGAGCATTCTTCTGGTGGTCTCAAATCTAAAAGCTGTTCTATGATTCTTCAAACGTTTTGCAAAAAGTTACCTGATCTGGGATGCTTACTGGAAATTCTACGAAGCCTAATAGAGCATGCAGAAGAGATTTACAAGAATGATTCCCAGAATAAGGGTCCATAATATGTGGATAGACTAAAAAAGCTGGGATTGTCCTTGGAACAAAGAATGATATAAGAGGATCTGGTAGAAGTTTTTAAAATCATGAAAGATCTAGACAGATAAATAGAGAGCATCTTCCCATAGAACAGTCAGGAATCAGCCCACATGGAATGAAGGGAATCAGCAAAAGAATCAAAAGTGACATGAGGAAAACTTTTTTTTATATACAGTATGTTTAAGCTCTTATATGTACTGCCAAGGGTAGTGGCAGATTCAATTGAGGTATTCAAAACTGAGCTTGATAAGTACTTGAAATAATTTGTAGGACCATGAAGAAAAGGCAGGAGAGAGTCTTTAGTTGGATTGGTCTTGCCTGGAGCCTGTAGCACTCATTGGACCATGCTCTCCTGCAGTTCTGTACTCTTTCTGTGAATCTACAATATTTGATCCTATAGTATTGAACTTAGCTGTCCTTCATTCAGATCTGTTGTCAGTGTTCAGTCAATACTCCTGGCATAAAGCTGGTTGAGTTAATGTACACATTCTTACTAAAACTCAGATCAATCTAAAAAGCATCTCAGGAGATCAGCTGGTATTAAAATAAAATTTTCTGTCTTTTGAAATACAATTTCAGATGGAATCTAACCCTGACAAGTGTGAAGTGATGCCTTTTGGGAAGTTAAATCAGAGCAGTGCTCTGGGAAGTGTTGTTGAACAGAGAAACTGAGGAATATAGTGCATAATTCCGTGAATATGGTGATACAGGTAGAGAAGGTGGTGGAGAAGGCATATGGCATGCTTGTCTCCATCGGCCAAGGCTTTGAGTAAGGCAAGAGTTGGGTCATCATGTTACAGTTATACTAAACGTTGGTTAGACCATAGAGTATTGTGTGCTGTTCTGGTCACCATGCTTATAGGAAGGATGTGATAATGCGAGAGAGGATACAGAAAAGACTCATAAGGATGTTGTCTGGACTGGAGGGCCTGAGTTATATGTAGAGATTGGATGGGCTGGGACTGTTTTTCCTGGAGCAAATAAGGCTAAGAGGTAACATGATAGAAATTTATAAAATCATGAGGGGCATAGATAGGGTAGATAGTCACAATCTTTATCCCAGGGTAGGGGAGTGTAAAACTTGAGAGCATCAGTTTGTGGTGAGAGGGGAAACACTTAAAGGAGATCTGAGAGGCAGGTTTTTCACACAGATGATGGGGGTATATGGAAAGAGCTGCCAGAGGAAGTGGTAGAGGCGGGTACAATTATAATATTTAAAATACATTTGGACAGGTAGATAGTTGGAAAAGGTTTAGAGGGATGTGGGCCAAATTCAGGCAAATGGGACTAGCTTAGGTGGGCATCTTGGTCAGCATGGATGAGATGGGCCAAAGTGTCTGTTTCCATGCTGTATAATCTATGATTCTGTGACTAATTCCTGACCATAGAAATATGCCCTGCAATGATTAATGAATTCAGTTCTTTTATGAACTTTTATAATTAATATGCCAGCATTTACCACTGTCACAGTTTCATGCCCACATTTACCTTGATGATGTAATTTTAGCTCTCCAAACAGATGCCACTCTCATTACCTTAACACCCCTGTGTCTCATCTCTGTTTCTGCTGTCCACAGAACATAAGGATGGAGATTTACTTTCACCCTGCTGTAGGCAAGGTAAATATAAACAGTTGTTTTTTTAAGGAAAAGTAATTTTTATATTAAAATATCCTCTTGACATTCTGATTCCAGTGCCACTTTCAGCCAGTGCACTTTCTTTCTCCTAAAATAAGGACTCTGGATTTATCTTTGGGCATGGTTCTGTCCTTGCCATGTTACCCTCATGTTTCCCAGTCCTACCCTCTTCCCTGCTGCTCCCTTGCACTGCCTGGATTTCTACTCCTATTTTGGTATCTAGCTGCAGCACTCTTTGTAATAAACAACAACCCAGTACACATGCATGACACCTTTTTGACAGCACCTGCTCTGAAAAGGCTGTAAATTGTTTGTACTGGTTAGTCTGGAATTAGCATGTGTCACCTTGAGATGTGCTGCAAAGCTGCAGGAGAGAAAGGTGTTTCCAAAAGTAGAAAGAGGCTCTTCTATGATCTGCTTTGAGGGGCAAGCGAAGAAGAAATTTGTAGATCTTCAAAAAGTTGTCGAAGTAATGATGTTAATATTGCACTTAATATTGCTGCCTTATAAGACATCATATCCAGGGTGTATCTTCTGGAAAAAGACTTCAACTTTGAATCATATGATGGTACCACTGGATAAGAACTTGCGTCTTGGTGCATCCAGCTACTGTGTAACATGGGCAGTCTACCAAAAGTCTTTAAATACAGTATTCTGGAGTTTAAGCTGGTGTTCGCAGTATGGACTGGTGGATAGAAGCCAGTGTGTTGTGGTGACCACCTTGACACAAATATAGAAAAAAACCAAAGGAACGTTTTAGACATGGTTGTAATCAGTATTGAGAAGTGAGCACATTTCAGTTATTGTTATTTCTTTAGAAATATTGCTGTAGAATCAAAATTACTCACACTCAGGTTCCTTCAGCAGTCAGAATGCTTCCCTGTTTGTTCTAGGGTAGGCAAAGGGACTATCTCATTATCTTTCCATAAATACTGCAACCAGTCTGTTTTGAAGGTGACCAAGGTCTGTTCCTTGCAGTGTACTTTGCAGACATTTTGCTGCAGGTTCTGATGTCTGGATACTGAACCTCCAAACTAAAACTTGCCTGAGAACTGCTTGTAACCCAAACAGTCCATAAGTCAGAAATGCAGCCACCCGGCAATATACTTAAAGAAAAACATAGGCCGTCCAAGGGCAATGTGTACTTAAACCAGGACAGTTAACTCCAGCATTCAGATATTGCCACACACTGAGTTCCCACGGGGTAAAAGATGGCTGCAGCCTCACAGGAGCTGGCAAATCCATCCTGTCGGTCTCCCAAACACTGGTTCATATGACATAAGTCAGGCGTTTGTAAACTGTGGAGGATCTGTAATGCCAAATAGTGTCAATATTTCTCGTCCATTCTTCACAGTCTGGAAGGCAGACTGAACCTGGGATATAGTGAATGATAGCCCTTCCATCAGTGGTTTGTCAGGA
This sequence comes from Pristis pectinata, assembly GCF_009764475.1. Lineage (NCBI taxonomy): Eukaryota > Metazoa > Chordata > Chondrichthyes > Rhinopristiformes > Pristidae > Pristis > Pristis pectinata. The sequence continues at coordinate 34,966,697 of NC_067418.1, forward strand.
TGTCTGAATAACCAAGTTATTCCAGCTTTGGTTTATTACTTGTTCCAAGTTGTTTTGAATACAATCTCCATCCATCTCTCTTTGTGCTAAGAGACTCATAGCCATTAATTTGAAAGAATGTAGATGATGGGACAATGCAAACACATTTCTTGAATGATTACCTAACTGTTATCATGGCTGAACTTATTATTTTATTAAATCCTCACTGAATATTAAACAGGAAATGTTTCTGTCTTCATCCCTGTTAATTCTTGATTACTAAAAGGCATCACAAATGATGATCTTCCCCAAAGACACAACGCAAGTGGTTTACTATTCATCACAAAATGGCCCAACTCATTTTTGTTTGGAGCTTCAGTATCCAGACACCAGAACCTGCAACAAAATGTCTGCAAAGTACACTGCAAGGAACAGACCTTGGTCACCTTCAAAACAGAATGGTTGCAGTATTTATGGAAAGGTAATGAGAGAGTCCCTTCGCCTACCCTAGCACAATCACAGGGAAGCATTCTGACTGCTGAAGGAACCTGAATGTGAGTAATTTTGATTCTACAGCAATATTTCTAAAGAAACAACAATAACTGAAATGTGCTCACTTCTCAATACTGACTACAACCTGTGGAGGACTTGTAGTTGTGTTTCTCTATTGTTGCTAACTGCTGAAGTATCAGGTCACCTTCATGCTGCCCAGATAATGTCTATTAGTTTAAAAAAAGAATGAGTATCCAAATCCCTTTCTGTCGCAACACCACCAGAACCTAGTGTGGTAGGAATTTGTGAAGGTATCAGGGGTGCTAAAGTGGTGTTCTTGAAAGACTTCCTGTCAACTCGTCGCCTCCTCACCACCTCCACCAACTCACTTCACACCCACATCCAAGGAGTTGCAAAGTTTTAAATCTTGGGAAAAAAACTTAAGCACAAAGTAATTGAAAGGATGCACAAAGGAACAATTTTTTTCTCATTTTGAGTTCCTTTTCCTTTTATCTCATTACATTTATTTCATTTATTTCATTTTCAACTTTCTTATTATTAAGTTTTGCTGATCAGAAAATAAGTTATTTTTGGGATACCACATGAGGAAGAGAAGTTGCAACAACTGTCAGAAACTTTCAAATCACTGTTGCAAACCCTGAGACGATTCCCACCACCCCTCCCCAAAAACATTGTGCCATGCAACCCCCTCATTGCTGGTTTATACCAGTGATCCAGACCTTCACATTGTTACACTCCATGTTTTGTCAAACTGTAGGTTCTACTTGAACAGGACAACCAAATTCAAATTTCATTGTGACTGAAGTAGCTCTGCTATGGAACAGCCAACCGCTCAGACAGCTCAGACTAAACTCTCAAGATGATTCTCAATGCTGCCAAAGTCTAGAACTATTCCCAGTATTACCAAAACACAAAAATGCCTCTAGTCCAGGTAACTATTTCATTTACTTGGAGCTGCTGAACCCCAAATATGTAACCCCAGCTGTGATTATTCATTTTTAAATTTCCAAGGGACGTAAAAGGAGGCCATTCATTCCATTGAGTTTATACTGGCTCTCAGAGCCATCCCATCAATCCCCTTCCCCTCCTTATTTTCCTGTAATGTATTCTCTCACATATGTCCATTAACACCCCTTTGAGTCTCCCATCAGCCACCTGCACTAGGGACAATTTTCAGTAGCCAGTTAGCTGAACAAATAACAGGTCTTTGGGATATGGGAGGAATCCAGAGTACTCAGGGAAACCCATGCAATCATGGGGAGAAAATGCCAACTCCACACAGACCACATTGGAGGTTGCGATCAAACGGGCCGCTGGACAAGTAAAACCGCTGCCTACCTACAGAACCACTGTGCTACCCTTTACATTGCAGAAATGCACATCTTTTAAACCACTGGAGGTTAAATCCATTCAGTTACAGTCATGACAGATTAATAGACTGCCATGAAATTTATTTCCCAAAGCCCCTGAAAAGTCCCACTATATGATTTAATAGAAATTGAATTTGCGTATTGGGTCAAAGTAGTTCACTTCCTTTGTGTTATCCTTGTTTGCGTAAACATTATGTTTTTTAAAATGGCATAAATTGCAGCTGCTCTGGTTCACAATGAGGTAGGCCACAGGAGAACAGTTGAAATTTGTTTTAAATTTTTCTATTTAGGAATAAATGGTGAAGCAAAAAGGAAAGTGAAAAGCTCAGTGCAAAGAAACCGAGGAAATTGTGATATTTCAGAACTACAATAAAAGAACTCAGATTGCACCTTTTGTGATTCACTAAACCTTCATTGTGTACAGTAGTCCCCTGAAATGTTTGCAAAATTGGATGAAAGTAAGTGTGCCACTGTGTTGGTGTGGTTGCAACCTGCACAAGACCTCACAGGAGTAGTCCCATTGTAACGCAGCTATCACCACTTCAGTTTGCATCATTCAGAAAAGATTGCTCGTACTTAAAGGCACAATCCCAATGGTAGCCACATTGCAGCAGTGTACAGGCTGCCTTAGGGGACAGGAAGGTTACAAGCCAGTGAGTCTTCATAATCCTACATTGCTGTACAATTCCCAAAGTCAACCGTTGCTAAGGGTCAGTCATCCCCCTCACATTGCCTGCGATGCACAGCCCTACAGTTCACCTCCTGATAGGGAGATAATCTTGTCATTTAATCCTTCTTGCCTTCCACACAATCACAGAGTGTGGTTTTTGTTCTCTCCTTCCCCCTCTTTTCTCTAGATGTTAAAACATCTCCAAAATTTTCCAGTTCTTTCTTCTGGTGCTTTCTGGGTTTTTTTCATTTTGGGATTCAATACTGTACCTACACTGTTAAGAGTATTTACCAGCGTAGATTTCTTTTTTTACAGGTTTAAAAATGAAGTAGCTTGTTCAATTGCTCTGAGTGAAATAGAAGAGTTTAAATGTTGGCTGTTGTATATAATTCAAATTGAATAAGGTTAAATTATTAATCAGCCTGCAGTTCAGCCTGTTGTATTGATCATCATGTAAAATATATTGCCTTATTGCAAAACCACTTTACATATTATTTCAGTTAAGCATCACAATCCAACCAACCTCCAAAGGCAATTGCTGAAAGCAACTTTAGGGTAAAAAAAAATTACCTTTCCACTTCTGAATTTTAAGAGCCTGTTTTCAGAGTAATGACCAGTACTTTAATCAATAATGAGATATCCGAAGCCCAGTACACTGAGAAATCAGTTCTGATGTAGGGTCCTGGACCTGATACATTAACTGTTTCTCTTTCCACTGATGTTGCCAGGCCTGCTAACTATTTCCAACATTTTCTGTTTTCATAAAGTCGATATACAAATAGCTTTCACATGTATCAGCTTTGTTTCAAATCATTCTTCCATCTTTTGCATCTGTTTATATTGTAGAACTTTAAGGAACACTGAGATGTATTGTTAACATTAAACAGATGGTTGTGAAAACACTCTGAAACCCATGACTTTTTGAAAAGACTTATGGTTATACATTGGCCATTATTTGAAGACAGTTTAAATACTGGATGAAGAATTATGGATACATTAGTATAATGATGGAAAGTGGTCTATGAATCCAGAAAACTTAACCGAAGAGTTCAAATTCAGTTAACTAAACACAATTAGAAGTAAAAAGAAAAAGCTCACATTAGTAACTATGACCATAAAACTACAAAAATTTATTTTTAATTCATTCATTTTATCAAAATCTGGGCATTGCTGGCAAGGCTTACACTTTTTGCTCATTCCTTGGTTGCCCTTGAGAAGGTGGTGGTGAGCAATATTTTTCAACTATTGCAGTCGTTTTAGTGAAAGAATTCCCACCGTTGGCTACAGAGTTCCAGGATTTAGACATAGTGACTGTAAAGGAACTGTGACATATTTGCAAGTCAGGATGGTGTGCCTGTTGGAGGGGAACAGGCAGCCGATGCACCTGCAGCTCTTGTTCTTCTTCATGGTAGGAATTTGGATGGTGTTGTTGGAGTATCTTGGGCATGGACTGCAGTGCATTTTGTAGTTGTTAGAAAAGCCCATCTGGTTAATAGTGACCATTTTTCAAATGAGGTAAAGTTTTTATTGGGAATAAAAAAAACGTCAATCCCAATCCAGCAGCGTTTTGAACAATTACAGGTCCTACAAGGAAGAAAATGGAAAAGCCTGAGAACTCGTTGATTGCAATCATCCAAGTACTCTGAGTTTATTGGTGGACCAGAGACAGATCAGCAAAATGGGGTACAATATTAACCAGATGTGGAACTTGAAAATACAGAACCGAAAGAGTAACACTAGCTGATTCCTCCCCTTTTCCATGGGCACCAAGGCCAGATTATGTGGTCTTCCTGTTCCTGAATTCAGTGTCGATCTCTGAACAAATCTGAGTCCATCCTGATTTGATTTCTTTTTCTAGAGCAAGACATTATCCCTTTTACATCACTTTTTGTGTGCCCTATTAACGCAATGAAATGATAATCTCAGCTGGACTCAGTGAAGTGAAAAATCTTTCATGACATACTGCCTGCTTCAATTTGATTGTGCTTTTTATGATTTACTGTTTTGCAGTTTCATTTTTGCACCTGTTAAAATAGAAACCTTGCGTACTTGCCTCACTTCATTTTGATATGTGGCACAAGTTTAGAGTGCTAAAACCCGTGACTTTCTCATAACCTCTTATAATAAAGGAGAGCAACAATCTTACAGAAGCACAGCAAAGGATGCAGTCCCAGTCCTGAACCTGCCATAGAGCTGCTATTACAAGGTAGGATTTGCATACAATTTTGTTGCTGAAATGACTGGCATAAAATGTTAGTGTCCATTAAGCAAAGTTGGCAGCATCAAGGAAATGTTTTAGCGTAATAACAGTAACTGCCGACAAACTATTTTTCAATCAGTGACTTATTACAAAAGTAGAAGTGTCAGCCTTTATATGAAAGTGATGTACCACAAACACAATTAGCAGTGTTACTTAAGGGAGGGATTTTAGCCGGGGTGGCTGGAAAACTCCTTGAATGAAACATTGGAATTTGAAATACTTACCTCAACTGCAGGGACTGAAAAGTAGAACTTATGTTTCACCTGAAAGTCAGCATCTCTGACAATGTAATTGTCCCTTGGTGCTGCATTGGCAGCCAATCTAATCTAATTGTGTTAGCTTTGTATCTTTTGCTCACCATCAAAAGTTCCTCTCTACATTTTGTGTCAGATACTAAAGAAGTAAGATAAATAACATTTAAATGCACAAGTTCTTTACAGTGGAAGTACCCCATTCCATCATGCAGGTATTACAATTTGCAGGACTTGAATATTTCCTGTTTGTAAAAACTATGGCCTGTGGTAGATCTGGGGGCTTTGTCCATATTTTTGTTTAAACATGAGATTTACAAATCACGTCTTTACACTAAAGTACCAGTAGCATGTTATGGTGCAGAATTTGCAGCGAGAATATTGATGAGGCTATCTGTGTTCAACGTTATGGAGGAAGAAATCAGACAGCTCCTTCATGGGTGATGCTATTGTGCAGCCTTCTCCAGTGTATTTTGCAAAAATCAGTAATATCTACATGAACAGAACAGAGCACCCCCAGAGTAATGAATTTGCTCTATTTAAATGCTATTTGATTTGGTTCATTAGTACATAACACACAATGAGGAGAGGGAGTTCTGTTAGTGAGCAAAAATGCAATTCTAACACAATTAAAATAAGATCAGATTGGTGATCCAGTTGCCAATGTGGTAAATGAAAAGCCAAGCTATTTATGAAATATCCTTGCAATTTGTTGCACTCCCCTCTACCCTGACCAGCGATCACAAGCCCTACCACCTAGTCGTTGTCTCAAACCCCCACTTGGTTTTCCAGTTCCGATCCATAACCCTTCTCACCAGCATCCACTATGCCTCAATTCCTGACCCTCCATACTGGTGCAGTGCACAAAGGAAAGGCTTTTCTGAGTCTGATTCAGTTATGCCATAGCCTTGAGCCTGAGGTGCTCTGAGATTTCCACACACCAGGCCCATGGACACAATTGTCATTCAATACCACACAGTGATTAATTAAAATATTTTAAAAGTCCTGATGAATTTCTAAGCACAAGTATTCCATAGAAGTGATGCCTAACAAAGTCAGGAAAGGTATAGCTTACTTAGAGATGAGTGGTGAGTGCAACTGTCTTGTCTCTGACTGCAAAGTTTTTAGAACTTTTAAATATTTACTAGTGGTATTTTTTGTGATGTTTTTGCACCTCTGGCATTTACAATGGGCTTCCTCATTCTCCCAATGAATGGGCTTGAGATTCTCAATGCCATCTGCAATATTCATCCTATATTTTGAGTGGTAATGATGTTGGACTTCTTTAAGAATGTTTTGAGAAAACCTTAAATTATCTAATCCATCCCTGGTAATCCTATGCTGTGAAAGAGCTCAGAGGAGACCGTTTGTTTCAGGTATGTGGTTTTGGACATGTGAATGATATGACCTGACTCTGCTGAGTGTAATTTCGGCCTTAATGCTGGGGATCTTGGCCTGGATGAGGGCACTAGCAATGATTTGCTTATTCTGGCAGTAGATTTGGAGGATCTTGTGGAGACAGCATTGATGGTGGAGTTTCAGAAGTATACAGGAAGGCAGAGATCACTGATGCCTGGTGGACTGTGAGATTTGTGCCAGGTTTGAGGTATTGATCTACAAACATTCTCTTCAGATGGCTAAAGGTTGTACTGGCACACCAAAGAATTTCATCACAAATGTCTGCCTTCGCTGAGGGGTGACTCCCGAGTTATGGGAAACAGTCTGCATTTTCCAGGAGCCTTTTATATATTTACCAATGAAGCAATTTACCATATCACTTTCCCATGTGATTGTGCAGAATCCTTGTGTGGGGTAATAGTTAGTGATTATGTACTTGTTTGTTTGTCAATGAAGGGGTTAGCTTCTATGAACCTTTATAGATTTCCTTTAGTTCAGTCGCACATATTAGCTGTGTGAAATTTCACCAGAATCAAGTTGTAGCTGGAATTTCCGCAAGATAATGATGACTTGCTATGTTGTGTTCCTCCAGCAGATTGTTTTGCAGCAGATTGTTTTTGTCTGTTCAAGCAGGTAAAGTTTTTCCATTCTATATGTCCATGATCATGATGATTGAGCTGTATTATAAACCGAACCTGGCATTAATGTGAGGGAGATTTACTTACCAATAGTACTGTAAACTGGCTGTTATTGAGAACAATGATAGATTTCTAGTGCATTGCTCAGTCTGAATTTAAACTACAGCTTTATCCCTGTACAAAACACAAAACTACTTTGCCTTGATAATACAATGGAAGTCTGAATTCAATTGCCTTAATTGTACAATTGTGAAGAGTTCCTATTTATTAATGAATGAAGGGTTTTGAACAATTGTTTGTTGTATCTGTATGGTACTTCTGAATGATTTGTTGCACTCTTGCATGGGTGTTAGACAAAAGTTAGAGAGATGAAATGTTGATCTGGGTTTGTAATTCTCAAACTTAAACACCTTGAACCCTGCAGGAACACACATAAGATCAAATGGGATTAATGTCAATAGAGATGTCATCTGAGGTAGAAGGTTGTCCAATTTTGTCAAGGGCTCATCAACGAGATGCTGTACCAAATTATTGCCAGCACCCGTGAAGCCAGAACTGAGCTAGAGAAAGCACGCTCATGGAAGGAGGGCAGAGGATAGGGAGAGAAAAAAAAAGGATGCTGCTCTACTTCAAGATGCCTAAATTTTATTTCAATTGGTTGCACTGTGGATAGTTTCTCCAAGCAATTCAGTCATCTGGAGTAGATTTTGTTTCAACCTATGGCACCAATACCAAACAGGCTTCACCAAAGGATACCAGCTGATTGTAAAAGGGGAGAGGCATTAATCGCTCAATTAATTATAGCATTGTTTACATTCACATTGCAGAATGGTACATAGTCAATCACCATTACACTTGGCATATTGTTCAAAGCTTCCTTAATTATGTATTCACAAGTAGCTGTAGGCAGCATATAAATCAAGAAAAATGATGCTGCATTACTTAGGTTAATGCATCAATGGTAATGCTAATTTGGCCCCAAGTTTCTGCTGAAATCTAATAATACTGAAATTTGCACACACATATTCTGGGTTATGGTGGAGAATATACAGTAAATTACAAGTAACTACTGATATTAATGCAGTGAAGTGTCCCTATACTCTTCACAAAGAGACAAATGCAAAATATTCTGGAAGAAGATTACAGAAGGTGCCTGAAGGTGAAGCCAAGTAGTAGGTTCTGAATATGCTTTTGAAGATGCAGAGATGAAAAATGCTTAAGATTTTTGCCAAATACCCATGCATTTATAAAATAATAACACAAATATGCAGTGAGTGAATAAACCACCTGACCTTCCCAAGAAGTACCAAAAGTGATTGCAGTTATTTTGTGTGAATCTCCCAAGGGCATCTTGCAGGTTGAAGGTGATTCAATCATTGGCAGCAAAGCTCTGTTGCACATAAATCCTGTCAAAGCATTAGAAGAATTGGGATGCTTCAGGCATTCAGAATTTTAAAAAAAGCCACCTACTTTAAGTCTGTTGACATTTTAGAAGCTGAAATAATGTTTATTTAAGTAATGCCATAAAACACTTTTGTGTTCCTAAATCCCACACTATGAAGTGACCTAAAAGATTGAAGTACTCACAGTTTTTGACAACATTGTATAAAGCTCCATCCCACTGAAATGCTTAGAACTGATATCCAAAGCAGATAAGGAAAGCAGTTCAAACCTACTTTCAGCAAATTCCCACCACTTTCTACTTCCCCTAACCCCAGCACACACACACACGCACACGTGTGCATACACACATGCACATGTGATCCAAGACAGCTTAATTCATTGTTATGTACTGCTCAAGTTTCAGAACAGCCTCTCAAATATTTGCCTTCATTGGATGTTCTTTGTTTCTATTGAAGCAGAAATGATATGAATGATATATTGTTGGGGTAAGTGGCAAGACTTATTTCCATCTGGCCTTTTGTTATTCAATCACATTGAAAAGAATGTTTTTAAGCAGAGGGATCAAACACGGCAGGGATAGGTTTAAAGATAATTGGCAAAAGATTGAGGGTCAGTCAAGCCTGGAATGCACAGCCTGAAATTGTGAATATTGATTCAATAATGGCTTTAAATAACAATTGGATCAATAAATTATTGTGGGGAAAGAGCTGAAGAAGGGATTAGACTTTATTGCTTTATTGAGTTGCCACAGCAGAAATGGACGGAATGACCTCCTTTTGTGCTGTAATGGTTCCATATTGATCATAGAAAAGATGCATGGGGAATATTACTGATCCAGATTTACAGGCCATCCCCGAGTTACGAACACCCAACTTATGGATAAGATTAAGATATCTTTATTAGTCACATGTACATCAAAACACACAGTGAAATACATCTTTTGGGAGAGTGTTCTGGGGGCAGCCTGCAAGCGTCGCCACGCTTCTGGCGCCAACATAGCATGCCCACAACTTCCTAACCCGTACGTCTTTGGAATATGGGAAGAAACCAGAGCACCCGGAGGAAACCCATGCAGACACGGGGAGAACGTACAAAGTCCTTACAGATAGCGGCGGGAATTGAACCCGAGTCGCTGGTGCTGTAATAGCATTACACTAACCGCTACACTACTATTCCTGCCCCTACATGTGAGCTTCCATAATAGTCTTAAATTCAGAAGTCTGACGTACATACACACAAGAAATTCTGCAGATGCTGAATGTATCTGGAGCAATACACAAAAAGTGCTGGAGGAACTCAGCAGGTCAGGCAGCATCTATGGAGGGAAATAAACAGTTGACGTTTCGGGCCAAGACCCTTCATCAGGACTGGAAAGGAAGAGGGCAGAAGCCATAATAAGAAGGTGGGGCGAGGGGGAGGAGTACACACAGGCAGAGGACAGGTGAGTTCAGGTGATAGGCGAGTCCAGGTGAGAGGGGGAAGGTAGGTGGGTGGGGGAAGGGGAGAAGATGTAATAAGCTGAGAGGTGATAGCTAGAAGAGGCAAAGGGCTAAAGGAGGAGGAATCTGATAGGAGAGGAGATGGGCAGGTCATCAAGGTGGGGAAAGGGAGCCATAGGAAAAAGGGAAGACAAAGGAGAGGGGGGGGGAAGAAAAAGAAGGGTTGGGGTTACTGGAAGTTAGAGAAGTCGATGTTGGAGAGGTCCGTGGCAGGCCATGGAGAGCGTGGCCTGGAGCTGTGGCAGAGACAGAGATAGGGCCCGCAGGTGTCTCCATACATGTTCATTCCTATGAATGGCAGAACTAGTTTCCTCTCTCCCACCACTTCTAGTAATCATTCTTTCTTATCAATCTTATGTGCTTTTGATGCTATTCGCTACAGTACTGTGGAGGTATGGGTGCCATATCGAGTGATTTTTGTGTATTTTCCAACAGGACAAAATTGACTTATGGATGTCTGTAAAAACAGAACCTATTCGTTACCCAGGGACGGTCTGTATATCTAAAATATAATTTATTGGTCAATGAATGGTTCAGAAATTGTTGCACATGAAGATTGTTCTGAGAAAAATTCAAACACCTTCCACCTTACAAGATAGCACTGGAAAAGGATGTTAGAAATCAAGCAGAAACCATGTGCAGTGCAGGAAGGTCTAAAATAGATGCAGGACCATGAAGTACACAGGAAGTCAGTTTAGAAAACTAATAGTTTTTCTCCAATCATAGTACTGATAGTTTGGAGTATATATGATGATTTCTACTCTGCATGTAGAAGAGAAGGATGTGTACTTGGCACCTCCGCAGGCGATGCTGTACCTGTCCTTTCACCTCTTCCCTTCCCACCATCCAGAGTCCCAAACAATCTGTCCAGGTGATTCACTTACACTTCTTCCAATCCAGTGCACTGCATCTGGTGCTCACGAGGCCGTCTCCTCTACGTTGGAGAAACCAAACGCAGCTTGGGTGACTGCTTTGCGAAACACCTGCATTCAGTCCGCAGAGTGGACCTGAGCTGCCTGTTGCTTCCCACTTTAATTCCCCGCCCTATTCCCAACCTATCAGCCTATGGATCTCCTGTTCTGTCACAGTGAGGCCCAAAGCACCTCATTTTCCACCTGGGCACACTCCAGCTTTCTGGACTCGGTACTGAATTCTACAATTTGAGGTAACTTGATTTCTCAGTTAACCATCTGTAATATTAGATCAGCTTGTTTCTTGTTTCTTACTTTTTACTTCTCTGGGAGTGGAGGACATGCCCAGTCTGACCTGCTGAGATTGTCCTCATGTTCTGCATTTCACAACTCATATCTTCTTTTGTCTAGATCCTTTTTGTCTATGTTCTCACCCTCTACCTGCTCCCATTCACTCACTGATCACGTGGCCTTGCTTACAGTTTATCCCCACGGTCAACTTGGTTTTAAACTATCAGAGATATCGCCCTTTCCCACCCTCCTTTCAGGAATTACAAGCTTCTTTTGTTTCCTTTTCGGCTCTGACAAAGGGTCTCCGACCTGAAATGTTGACTCTGTTTCTCTTCTCACAGATGTGGCTTGACCTGCTGAGTGTTTCCAGCATTTTTTGCTTGTATTTTAGATTTCCAGCATCTGCAGATTTTTTTGATTTTACAAATTTGGATTTCCAAAAGGCATTTGGCAAGGTACCACATAAAAGGCTGGTACACAAGATAAGTGTTCATGGTTTTGGGGAAGTGTGTTAGAAAAGATTGAAGACTGCTTATAACAGGGAAACTAGAGAGTCAGAATAAATAGGTCTTTTTCAGACAGGAAGGATGTAACTAGTGAGTGCACCAAGAATCAGTTCTTGGCCCTCGATTATATACTAGTTATATCGTTGACCTGGAGGAGGGGGCAGAATATAAGGTATCCAGGTTTGCTGATGATATGAAAAGGGTGGCAGATATGTTGTGAAGAAGGTCATAACTCTGTAACATGATCTGGATTAGATTGGGTGAGTGGGCAAGAACTTAGCAAATGTAATGTAATGTAAAAATGTGTGAGGTCAGGCACTTTGCTAAGAGTAATCAAAAAGCAAACTATTCAAGAAGGCAGTCCAAAAGAGATTTACCAGGCTAATTCCGAGGTTAAGAGGCTAAAGAAACTGGATCTCTATTCTTCAGAGTTTAGAAGAATGAGGGGTGATCTCACCAAGACAGGTATGGTCTGGGTAGAGCATGCCAGGGTAGACGTTGAGAGTGTCACCTCAGGGAACATAGTTACAAGATAAGGAAATGGTCATTTAAAACTCAGTGCATAGAAATTTCTTCTCACAGGGAGTGAAGAATGTCTGGAATTCTCTGTCATGGAGGATTCTGGGTGCTAGATTACTGGAGGTATTTAATGACATTTTGAAAGATTGGGAATTGAGGGTTATGGGTAACTAGCACAGAAGAAGAGTTGATGCCTGAGGCAGGCTTGAGGGGCCAGGTGGCCTACTCCAGCTCCTTTTGTTCTTATGACTTGCACTGTGCTTTCAACATTTTCTGTTTTTGTTTTGGATTTCCAAACTTGAAACATCAAAAACACATGGCTTATTATTGCTCCAAACTTGCGTATGTAGTTGTTGGAAATATTCCCCACAATTATGGAATGTCTAGACTTTAGAATGTTAGACTTTGTTGATGCTGGGACATATTCCCCAGATCCAATTTGCTCAATATTTACAACAGGGGACCAAACATGAAAGATCCCTGAATAAGAAGAGTTCAGTCGGATTCACTAAAAATCATTATCCAACTGAAAGGTAGGGAGGGAGGGGCCATACATATCACCATTAAATCAAGAAAATTGAATGCAGAAATATTAAGCTAATAAAATTAGATCAAATGGGTAAAATTGGAGCCATCAGAAGACAAAATGCAATGTGGACCTGCTACATTAACTTATATATCCAATGGATCAGCAGACAGCACAGTAGGTGTAGTCTCTTAATTCCTGCCCAGAATCGCCTGACTCACCTCAGAGAAAAGATGTACTCTACTGCTGAAAAGTTCTTACTTCCTGCTTACTCTACGAAACTGAAAATAGATGGAGAACATTGATATATCCAGTTGTGCAATAAACCATTAAAATCTAGAGCAAGCATCTCCATAGGGACCCTATCAGTCACTTTATTTAAAGGGGCCATGCCACTAAAATACCTAGGTACTATGCTGTCCACGCATACTGATGGTTAATTAAAGAGAACTGAAATAGAAATATGAAGCATGGGCATGCAGAGAAATAGGAGAAATTCTGAAATGTCAGTGAAAAGTTGACTGTGCTCAAAAGGCTGATGCAATTGAGGCACCGAACAAGGCTGGCTCTGCAGGGAACAGGTTGGAAAACATGCTATTGCATCCACTTGTGTAAATAGGGACTTATTGAAAGACCATTGGGTTCTATTCAGAATCCTTGTCCAAGAAGAAAAAGGCCCAATTTTTTAATTAGTGGAGCAAAAAATGAGCTGCTGTAGGAACTCAGCAGCTCAGACAGCATCTGTGGAGGGAAATGGACAGTTAAAATGACATTTAATTAGTCGCATTGATTGCTTACTTTTCAAAGAGAGAAAGTGTCAATTTTTACAGAAACCTCAATGAATGTTTTCATTTGATGTTTTAGCAGGATTAATATGAGAGGCTAAATAAAATTGCACATTTCTGATGCAGCAGACAATAGAACCATCAAAAATTCCAAGGGAAAAAAAACATTTTTCTCCATGTCCTCCTTTCTTCTCTGTCATTCTACAACAGAGTGTTCTTGTGTTGATTATTCTTGAAGCTGATCACCTGAGACTTGCAAAGCCAAACCAAATAGTTTTGCTTGTGACTTCTGAAATTCCAGGACTTTAGACTTGGCTTTCCCTTTGTATTTCATAGCTCAAAACCATAGAATCACAGTGAGCCATGGGCAGCCATTCAGCCCATTGTGGCTGTGCCAGCTCATTGGATAAGATATCTGCTTCCCACTTCCCTGCTCTTTCCCCAGAGTCCTGTAGGTAATCCATTAAACCAAATGTTGTGACTCGTGAGTGAACAAATAAAGCTAGCTTTATATCTGATAAATATTCTAATTGTAGGTCAACATTAGAAATGATAATGTACTTTCCTATATTTACTAACACATTTATTTAATAAATAATATTTTTTAAATGAAATCTAATCCCCAGTTTTAGTCTCATTGTTTCAGTTCTAAATTATTTTTACGTTTCTCTGCTATTAGATTCCTTGAACAAAAACTATTGAATAGGAAGGAAGTATTTTTCTTCTTTTTTCTTCTTTTTTTTCTTTTCAATCTTTTTATTAGTTTCCAAATTAGTGCAGATTAATATATAACATCGATGATTCTACATGTAATACAAAGAGATCAAGAGAACAATCATGACATAGATAATCATAAAAAATAATAAAATATGTTTTAAAAAATCTTTAGATCTCACGATCTCTTAGTAGATGAATATAATATAAAAGAAAAGAAAGAAAAAGATTTATTGTATATATAGAAGAAAAAAAGAATCCTCAAATTAATTTTTAAAATTGTAAATAATATAACAAGGAAGTATTTGATTCAATCATAATCATAAACCAGAAGAAATCAGACACTGGAAGTCAGGCTGAAAGTCTTTTACCAGAACTAGGGAAAGTTAGAAAACAAGCAAGCTTTAAGTTGCAGAGACAGGGAAGGGATGGAAAGAATGAAGGGAATGTGGAGGAGGATAGAATGGATAGAACAAAGGGAGTATCTGAAAGAGTGAGACCAAATGACTTAACGTGGCATTTAGAAGCATATTATGCTTCTTTGTTTAAATGTCTGCCAGTTCCAACAAGATTTATTGTACAATATTTAGTGCTCATTATTTGGTCTCCTCAGCACTGGAGAAACTAGGTGACTTATTTGAAGAACTTTCTTTCAGTCTATTACAGGTGCTTGACACTTTAATTCTCCATCTACCCTGACCTCCCTGACTTGGGCCTCTTGCACTGTTCCAGTGAAGCCCAATGTTATTTTGAGGAACAGAACCTCATCTTTCATCTAGGCACAAAACAGCCCAAGGGACTTAATAATGAATTCAACAATTACAGATAACCAGCCTTTGTAGTTTTTGTCAGAACTGACCACATATGATGTAAGGTCATAAACCTGTAACATTAAATCAGTATTATTCTCTCCACAGATGCTGCCTGACTTGCTGGGTATTTCCAGCGCTCTCTTATTTCAGATTTCAAGCAACTGCTGAGTTCTGTATCACAGAGTTCCAGTATTCCTTTATTTCTCTTTCCTCTTTCATTTCCATCTCTTTCTATTTGTATCTCCTCCAGACTGGAACAAGTTTTCACCATTGTCTCTCAGCTTGTACAAATACCCAACAGTGTCTTTCATTTCCTCACTCTCTACCCTATCATAAACCTTTCCTTTCATTCTCTTCACACCACCCCCTTCCCCAATGCACATTAAAATGTGCTTGTTTTCTAACTTTTCCTAGTTCTAATGAAAGATAATTGGCCTGAAGCATTAACTCTGTTTCTCCCTCCACAAACATTGTGTGGCCTGTTGAGTATTTCCAGCATTTTCTGTTTTTATTTTGTATTTGATTCAATTGTTCTGGTGAATTCCATGGGTGTGCTTATTTTCTCCTTATGAATACATTTGCATTTTGACTCATCTAACTTTACAGAGAATGATGTATAGAGATTCAAATCTGTTATCTCTTCAAATCTGATCCAGTGCCCACTGGTTATATTTTAATAGATTTATAAACCCATTATTACATGATGGTGATGAATAGTTGGATACATTTCGAACACCAACTGCAAGTGAATGAAAGGGTTAGAACAAAATGTATCTTCAGATTTCCACAAGTAGTACATTGAGTTGAATTATAAGCATTCTTTGAAATGATCACAGACTAGATTGAAAGTAGGTTAATTTACTTTGTGAGGAAAAAATAGACCAGTGATGTAACATGAGAGCAATTATTTCTCTGCCAACAGTATGTTATTTAACCATGAATAATGAAGCCAGTTTTGCTAGAGGAAAAATATAAAATCAGGGACTAATTAAATGGAATATCAATACATGCATTAATATAGCAGTTTTAATGTAATAAAGCATTCCAAGAAACTTCACAAAACATTTTAAACAAAACTTGAAAACAAGTATGTTAGGAGATATTAAAACAGATGACCAAAGTCTTGGTCAGAGAGGTAACTTTTCAGGAGGATCTGAAGGGAGGTAGTGAAGTGGCCAGGTTTTGTGGGGGAATTCCTGAATAGGGTCTGGACAGGTGAAGGTACAACCATTAATGGTGGAGTTGAGAATCTATGGGAGATCAGAACTGGAGATCTTAGGTTCTGGGAATAGAAGAAGTTACAGGGACTAGTGGGATGAGGCCACGAAAGAATTCAAAAACAAATATGAAAACTTTAAAATTAAGATGATGCCAGATTGGGAATCAGGGTAGGTCAGTGGGCATGGGTAAAGTGAATGAAAAAGAAATGGTACAAGATAGACCATGGGCAGCAGAGTTTTGGATGTGGGGTAGAAAAGAGGTCAGCCAGGAGAATAACATTGGCTGGAGGTAACCAAGGCAGGAATAAAGTTTCATCAACAGAAAAGCTGAGGAAAGGGTGGAGAGGCAGTATTGTTATAGTGGTGGAAGGAGGCAGTCTTGGCGATGAAGTGGTCTTGTGATCAGATTCTCCTCTCATCATACCCAGTACTGGGTTTATGAGGTGTCTGGCCCAGCATCGAAAAGTTGGTTGGTAGTACAATGGAAATGGCAATTAGGGAAAGCTAGTTTGTGACAACAACTGAAAACAATTTAGTTAGAAAAGGTTTTTCTTCATCCACTACTGGATTTCAGACCAACATGACAAAGCCATTGGTGGAAGGGATGAAAGAGGCAGTGGAGAAAATGGATGTAAGTCATTTTTCATATTAACAGCATTTTTTCGACTTCCTCTGAGGTACCTTCCTTTGCCTTAGTTGTAGTTAGCTACGCAGAGCCATCATTGTTCCCTAATCTTCAGAGTAAGGCATGCTGATTTTCATGCTTGGACTGGCTGTCACAGTATTCAGAAGTAATGGATCAGAATCTATGTAATAGCAATAAGGAAATTTGTTAAGTCTTGCTATGCTACAGCTCCTATGGATCATAGGGAAAATAGCAACATCTTTAAACTTTCCACTTTGTTTTCTGTGGTAGCTGAGATCAGATCCTACATCCAAACTGCAAATACAAATGGAACTTCCTAGAATCAAATCCTGATGCTTTTCCAAAATGTATTGCTAAATATTAATTCCATAGAAAACCAAATTAAGTGTAATTAGGCATTAATCTCCTGAACATTCTTTTTCCTCTACCAGGCATTTCAAATTGGATAAAAATTCTCCAGATTTCAAAGCAATCATATCATATAGCACCAGTTCCCTCAGTGATGCTACATCACACAGATATCTATACTATGGTATTCCATAGAACCATAGAACACTACAGCACAGAAAACAGGCCATTTGACCCTTCTAGTCTGTGCTGAAACATTATTCCGTTAGTCCCACTTACCTGCACCCAGTCCATAACCCTCCAGACCTCTCCCATCCATGTATCTATCCAATTTATTCTTAAAACTTAAGAGTGAGCCCGCACTTACTACATCAGATGGCAGCCCGTTCTACACTCCCACCACTCTCTGAGTGAAGAAGTTCCCCCTAATGTTCCCCCTAAACCTTTCCCCTTTCACCCTAAAGCCATGTCCTCTTGTACTTATCACTCTAAAAAGCCTACTCGCATTAACTCTGTCTATGCCACTCATAATTTTGTAAACCTCTATCAAATCTCCCCTCACTCTTCTACGCTCCAAGAAATAAAAGTCCTAACCTGTTCAATCTTTCCCTGTAACTCAACTCCTGAAGACCCGGCAACATTCTAGTAAATTTCCTCTGCATTCTTTCAATCTTACTGATATCCTTCCTATGGTTAGGTGACCAGAACTGCACACAATACTCCCAATTTGGCCTCTGTAGACGAGCCCTCTAGGCTGTCCTGTCTCAGCACAGCTGTGATATTTTCCCTGACTAGTAATGCCACTCCTCCCCCTTTCATCCCTCCCCCTCTATCACGTCTGAAACAACGGAATCCCGGAACATTAAGCGGCCAGTCCTGCCCCTCCTGCAACCAGGTCTCACTAATAGCAATAATCCCACGTGCCAATCCACGCCCTAAACTCATCTGCCTTACCTACAATACTCCTTGCATTGAAATAGATGCACCTCAGAACATTTCCATCACGTACAAACCTTTGAATTCTGTCTATACCTCCAGTCCTTGCATGACCATTTTCCTCCTCCACCTCACTGTCTGCTCTAACACTCCGGTTCCCCTCCCCCTGCAAATCTAGTTTAAACCCCCCAGATTCCACCATTCATCATGTGGCTCACTGCATTAATATTGCACTTGATTACACACATTTCAAATAAACATTCCTTCATTCTTTGGCTTTGAGCAAAGCCAATATTTATTACCAAACCAGGGAAAGTATTGGTGGGGTGCCTTATTGAACTGGTTAACGTGGTTAACATAGGTATTCCAAATATGATTTTAGTTATGAAGATTCAGAATTCTAACTCAACAATGATAAAAGGACGAGGATGTAGTTCCAGACCAGGGGAGTGTGTGATGCAGAGGTGATGTTATTCTTATGTACATTCTTCACACTTCCTTTTAGATAATGAAGGATGTGGATTTGAGATGTGCTGTTAAAGTAACCATTCATGCACTGTCAATGGGAGAATATATTTAATATGGTGCATTGGGTCCTAACCATGAGGTCTGCTTGAACCTGGGCAGTGTCAAACTGTTTGAGTGTTGTTGCATTCACTCTTTTCCAACAAATATTCCATAGTAATCCTGATTTATAGTGGCTAGCCAGCAAATTATTCAAAATAACCCTGCCTCATTACAGCTCTGCAGTAAATTTTTTTGTCGTAATTGTGGTATGCTTTTCAAGGACCAGAGAGGCTTTGGCGATTAGAGTAAATGTTGGAAAATGTCCAGCCTCTAACAGTTTTAGTAGCCATAGCCTTTATGATGCTGGTCTGGTTGAGTTTCTAGTCAATACAGAGCACCAGGCTGTTGATGTTAGTGAATTTAATAATGGTAATGCCATTGAATGGAGAAGAGGGGTGTTTAAACCTTTCTTTAACTAGCGAATCACATTAATTGTTGCATGTTATCTGCTTCCATCTATCTAAACCTATGTAATCTAGAATTTCCTTTGTTATAAGAAACTGTGAATGAAACAGAATACAATGGTCATTTCTGACCTCATGATGGAGAGAAGGCAGTGAAGCAATGGAAGGATTATTGGAGTGCAGTCCTGACAGATTCCTAGGGTAAAGTTCTGAAATTAGGAATATCAGCCTCCAGCAATCGTAACTAAGTTTTCCTCTGGGTGTGACATGGGAGAATTTACCTTTCAATCTCCATATTTTCAATGCCACCTGATCAAATGCTGGCTTAATATCTGGAGAAACTATTTGCCTCACCTCTGGAATTCAGATATTTATGATCCAAGATTTTAACAAGGACTTGGTCCCATGTGGTCCTGGTGAAACTCATTGATGAACAGAGTATTAGTGATGATCACTTCATAGTATGAGTCTTTTCATCACTTCAGAGCTGCACAGGTTCAGTGTTCCTAACAGCACAGCTGTATTTTAAGCACAAGTTCTTAACCTCAAAATGGAGAGGTCGTTGGGGCCTTTCCCTTGCCTGGTGCATTCAGTCATTAGTTGATTTCATGTGAAAGGAATAAAATTGGCTGAAGATTAGTGTCTGTGACAGTGGGTACCCCTGGTAGCACAGTATTCAATTACATAGATGAGATGAATCACTTAATTCATGTACTGATGACCTTGTCTCACATGAGTCACAGCAGTGATTAAATGAACTCAGTCCATCTGACATCTAATTGTCAAATATAAAACAACAGGTTTTCAGAAGGGCAGATCATCTTTGCAATTCTGGCCTGGTGATGATAAACATTTGAGCTCAACTTAATGACTTCCTGCAAACTCCTTTTAGCTCCATCTCTGGTGTCCATTACTCAGTGACCTTGATACTTAGTAAACCTAACCTGATCATTAAAACATAACTTTTTTTATATAAAAAGTGTGTAGTATTTTATTACTTCCCTGTTTAGACCAGCAAAATCTCTGTTAATAAAAATATAAACCTTTTGAAAGTAAATGAGTTCAAGAGTTCTCCTTTCCCCTATTCCCATTTGTCATTGCATTTAATGCATTTTGCAGAGTAGGTGGAACTACTGCTGAGTCAGCATCTGTTGGCATTCTTCACATGTAATTGTAATCAGCCTTGTGGGAGAGACCAGTTTGCTGCACATGGATAACTGCAAGCCTCCAGTTCAGTGTCAGATGTTCACATTAAATGTAACTGTCAATCAAGCCAGACAGATGATGTGTCCCTCTTTCATTGGCAAACCTTTGTATCATACCCAAGCTGACCAATGCAGAAAGTTGACAAAGTTGTTAACCACCTCTTTATCTTTCCACATGAAAGCTGGAGAAAACTTTTCCACCTAATATCACAAAGTAACTTATGACCTGCTGCTATTTTTAACAATTAAAACAGATAACAGGAAAGGTGAAGCAGCAATTCACTTGCACTTTTTCCAATCTAGTGTATTGGATTTGGTGTTCACAGTGAGGTCTCCTCTACACTGGAGAAGCCAAACACATATGGGACATACTTGGAATGAAAATGAAGGTTTTTTTTTGGCTGAGGTTGAAGGCAAAGCAAATGTACTAATGAGTATATTGCTGTCAGAATTGCCAAGAAGGAGGAATTTGCAAAAGTTTTTGTGAAGAAGGTGATTGATAGGATACTGGTTAAAGGAGGATGGCAGTACTTAGGGTGGAACAGTTACCTGGACTGGATAGATCCAGTTGGTGAGGAAATGAGAGCAGAAATTGCAGAAATTGTCCAAGCCACCATCTTTCAATTCTCTGTGGGTACAAAGAGGGTGATAACGGATTGAGGGGCTGCAAATATTACATTTTGTTCAAAGAAGGAGAAAAGAATAAATCAGGCAAATTAACAGCATGGGGTTTAATAGCTGTGGTGACAAAACTTTTAAAGCAATAATTTGGGACCAAAATGAACAGCCATTTGGATGAATATCGGTTACCAAAGGAGTGACAACTGCATTTGTGAAGGGAAAGTCACATTTGACTAACTTGATTGGAGCTTTTGATATGCCTGGGGCCCTTGGCTTGGTGTGGAGAGGCTGCCTCTGAGGGCTGGTGTTGGGCATTGTGGAAAGAAAACAGTACAGTCTGCTCACTGTTGAGATGTAGGTCTCAGAGCTACAGCATGGCTGGCACAGCGCAGGGGACTGGCAGCACCTGCTCCATGTGTTGATAGACTGCCTGGATTTCACAATGTTTCTCATCACTTGCTGTTGGAAGCAGCTGACTCTCTCTCTCTCTCTGTCTCTCTCTCTCTTTGTTTGCCTGCACAGCTCTCCCTGGCCAATGGCAGGCATTCTTTTTAACACTGATTCCATTATCCCATTTATCCTTGGAATTCATCTTGAGTACTGTTGGTTTCAGAGTAATGGGTTTTCTCAAAAAAATTGAAGCTTATACAATCGAAAGTGACAGTAACTGTAAAATTGGTAAGTGGGTAGATGTGGTTTTTCGGACGGCTTATATCTTCATTCTGGAAGGTTCAGTACCAGCAACACCTGCTGCTGTTGATGCGCGTTAATGACTTGGACTAGGGCACGATTCCAGAATTTGCAGATAACCCACAACTTGGAAAATGTAACAAAATGGTGATGAAAATAGTAATAACCTTCAAGAGGACACATGGCAGCTGGAATTTAATGCAGAAAGATGAGAGAAGATCTCTCTCATAGACAGGAAGAATGTATAATTTTACAGGGGATGAAAGAAGAGCCAACAGAATTATTTTGTGAGCAAACTTTCACAGTCCTGAAGGGTCAAGTTGTCATCTTTCGACCTGCACTACACTTTGTTTCTATGTAAATTATACCAATGTATACCAAACATGGGTGGGTTGAGCAAGAAAGAGGGACATCTGCTTTTAAGAAATAGCTAATTAATTTTGTGATGATTAAGTATTAGTACAATGGTGGCACAACCATGGAATACCCATGTGTTTCTTACAAAAATGGAAATCATTCTAAAGGTTATGCTGGGATGTCAAAGATGAAATCTTTACATTGCCCACCCATCTCCAACTAAGAATCATTTGAAGTATTTTAGTCATACAATTCTTAAACAAATCATTGTTCTTTTTTATGTTGAATTTCAACTTTATAATTTTTATTAACTTTCTGACTTTTTAAACACATCACACTACTTGCATTTTGGCAATGTGGCAAGGAGAAAAGGTGTTCTAATTTTGATAACTGAGCAGGATGCTAATAGGCTTATGATAGACTAATATGTATAACAACAGCTACCTATTAGTTTGACTGGAGCCCACAGCACAAGACCCATGTCTCTGAAGCAATAATGGTAAATAATATTTATAACAACTAAGAACATAGAACATCGGACAGCACAGCACAGGAACAGACCCTTCAGCCCATAATGTGTGCGCTGAACACAATGCCAAATTAAGCTAAATCTCTTCTGCCTGTACGTGATCCATATCACTCCATTTCCTGCATATTCATGTGTCTATCTAACACCTCTTAAATGCCACTATTGTATCTGCTTCTGCCATTAACCCTGACATCCTGATCCAGGCACCTACCACTCTCTGTGTTTTAAAAAAAACTTCACCCATACATCGCCTTTAAACTTTCCCGCTCTCACCTTAAATACATGTCCTCTAGTTCTTGATATTTCTAACTTGGGAAAAAGATTCTGACTGTTCACCTTATCTATGCCTCTCATAATCTTATAAGCTTCTATCAGGTCTCCCCTCTGCATCTGACACTCCAGAGAAAACAACCTAAGTTTGTCCAACCTCTCCTTATAGCTCATATCCTCTAATCCAGGCAATGTTGATTTACCAATGAATTATAAAGTTACATACATTATTACAGGCATGTCCCACAACATTCTTGATGTCCATGCAGTATTTCAATATATTTCCTCCACCATTCCTTTTTATTTTCTTCCTGCTCTGTGCTTGTATCTTTACCATATTCATTAATCCTGAGCTACAGCTTCGTGGTTGCCAGATGCCCTGGATTCCCACACCCAAAACATTCGTATGTTTCCAGATAGTGTCAAAAATCCATTTGATTGTGCACAACCATCATACCTGTTCCTTGTTGAACACCCAAATGGATGCTTTCTGGAATGACTCATTGAATAACGATCAGGAATGTTGAACCTAGCTGATATTTCCTCCATTTGTGTCAGGGTTTCTGCAGACAGTTGTCGACCCTGAAAAAAATTGACCTCATTGTTCCATGGAAACATTGCAGATTTGGTTCTTAATCTGTTCCGAATGCACAGATCTCAACCAGAGCAGTAACAGGGTTGCCACAGTTGACGTCCATTTAATATTTTTATTCCCTTCAAAATCTGTGAACTTCTCCAATGAAAACCAGAACAGTTTCTGCTGTATTTGAGTAATCCCTTTCCACTGATCAAGTATGTGGCAGGAGGTGACATTCATCTCACTTCTATTTGTAGGATCTTGCTGTGTGCAAAATGGTCAGAAGGCTAAATTATGTAATAGTCATTCAACTGCAACACAATTTCATTGTCTGTGAAATACCTACAGATTATCCTGAGAGCTGTGAAAAGACTCTGTATATGCACATGTCTCTAGGTCCAAGTGTTTAAAATGTAGGACATTGCAAAGATTAGTATTAGGCTGTCAGGTGTGCAATAATCTGAGTGATGAAAGAGATTTTGTTTATTGTGATCAACAGACCCACTGGTCTGTTTCAATCAACAGACAGCTATTGTTTAACTTTAAATTTTTAAAAGCAGAAGATAAAGGAAAACATTGTGTGCTCTGCCAAAGATACAATATAAAAAAACAGCTTGCAAAGCAAATAAACAAATGCAGATACTGGAAATCTGAAATAAAGTTCTGATGAAGGATCAGACTAGAAACATTAACTCTGTTCCTTTTTCCATAGGTGCTCCCTGGTCTGCTGAGTGTTTCCAGTATTTTCTGTTTTTATTAAAGACAGCTAATATTTACATGATAGCTGTAACACACAAACATGCTCTATTAACTTCACAAAACTGTAATTATACCAGTATTTATGTCAGTCCAAGGAAGATGTTATTAGAAAGGATGAATATAGCAGATGTTGAAAACAGGAATTAAAGACAAACAGGAATTAAAGGAATTACTCTGCAGACATGACAGTGTAGCAGTTAACGTAACGCTATTGCAGCACCAGCGACCCAGGTTCAATTCCGGCCACTGTCTGTAAGGATTTTGTACATTCTCCCCATGTCTGCGTGGGTTTCCTCTAGGTGTTCCGGTTTTCTCCCCCTATTCCAAAGACATTCGGGTTAGGAGTTGTGGGCATGCTATGTCGGCGCCGGAAGCGTGGTGACACTTGCAGGCTGCCCCCAGAACACACTACGCAAAGATGTATTTCACTGTGTGTTTCGATGTACATGTGACTAATAAAGAAATCTTATCAAAAATACACACCTGGTCAGACAGCATTTTTGAAGAGAAAGTGCTAGTCTATGCCCTGCAAAAGGTTAAAGAAAATGTTTGCTAAGTAAGTGATATAAGTGCAGAGAAGTGGTGGGGTTGGGAAGCTGAGGCAGTGTAGTCGGGGATGCAGTGAGCAGGGTGGTTGAAAAGATGGAAAAGCAATGGGGAAGATTTTTATTGGGTGAAAGATAAGGGGCTAAAATGACAAAGGAGATGATGACGCTGGGCAAAAGTGGTTAGTAATAGAAAGTAAAAATCTGAAAGATGTGTGCAATGGAGCAGTAAATCAATACACCAGGTCCATTGACCCACACCTGCTGCCTGAAGAGAAGGAGGAACAGTGGTTATGGTCTGATGTATTGAATTCATGGCAGATTCTGGAAGGTTACAAACAGCCTGTTGCAAAATTGCTTTTTCTTCAAGCTTCCATTGATTTCATTGCAAAACCAGGGAAGACCAAGGTCAGAGTCCGAATCAGGCAGAACATTAACTTGGCAAATGACAGGAAGACCATAGTCATGCTGTGGACCAAATGAAGATTTTAAGCAGTCACCACATTACATACAGTTTAATGCCTTCAGTATTTTATTGCCCATTCACCCCCTTTGCTTCTACCATCTAGGACTCCAAACCCTTTTCCCAGATGAAGAGTGATTTATTTGAATTCCTTTCAGCTTATTATGCTGTGTGGTGCATTTGCACTGTGGTCTCCTGTACAGTGGAGAGAACAAGCACAAATTGCTGTCTACCCAACCAGAGATCCTGTGACTAGTTATCAACAGGTGATGAAAAATAGCTATCAACATAACTGAAGGTGGGATTTATAAATCATCTTTATGTCTCAATGTCAGCAGTCTTGCTATGAGTTTGTACATTGAAGGGAGCTCCTTTTTTCAGATGAGACCCTGCCTGCCTTCTACAACATCCAAATAGCTTCCCTCCATTTCAAGCTACTTTGAGTCCTTCCATTCGAAAAGTGATCAGGTTCCATTTTGCTGACCAGTTAGATTAGTTTCGTCAAAAGTTGCAAACCATCTTAAAATAAAATGACAAATGAAAACAGCTAGAAATAGTAATGTGAAGATAAATGGGTTGAGTAGACGGAAATAAATGACATTGCATGCTGTGGCCAATTGCAAGCTCTTCTAACTATGAGTCAGAAGGTCAAAAATTATCCACAATCCACATGGTTTGGGCTGAAACATTAGAGGAGATCTGGGTGTTGTCTGTGTGGCATTTACAAGTTCTCCCTGTGACCACTTGGTTTTCCTCCAGCTGTTCCAGTTCCCTTCCACATCCCCAATACATGTGGGTTGGTAGGTCTGAAAATTGCCACTAGTGCATGGGTGAGTAGTAGGACCTGGGGGGGAATTAATGAGAATGTAGGGGAAATAAAACAGGATTAATGTAGGATTAGTGTAAGTGGGTGATTGACGGTCGATGTATGGGATGAAGGGCCATTTTCTGTGCTGTGTGACAGTGTGACTCCAACCACATTATTCCCCGTGCTTCTCTAGGAAAGGTAAATTAAGATACCATTTCCAGTCCAATGCTGCTATGTACTTTTCTGATTCTCTTTATTCCCAACAAGTATAGCAATTTTGTGCTTTTACCATGGTATTTGTGGAGAATATGTAAGTAAAAGTGATTAGAATGCACAGCAAAATTTCCCTTTAACATTGCTTGGTAGAAGTACATGGAAAGAGTAAGGAAAATTGCTCTTCAATTTGTGCATGGCAAATTCTGGACGGTAATCAGCTATTTCTAGCAAATGGTCAGTCTCTGATCAACATCTGTGACAATCCTGGACAAAACTATCGTTCTTTTATTGGTAACATTGGGTTCCTCTGGCACAATTTCATAACCAACTGACCAGTGCTGTCCCACACAGGGTCTTGGGCGGATCTGGTTCATGTTCCTGGAAGCCCTGCAGCAGATCTGCATATTCTGTGATTGCTGTTCCCCCTGAGTTTTTTTTAAACAGAAGCTGTTAGTTCTGAGCAGAGCCTGCTGTCTCTCTGATCATCCCTACTGTCATCTTAGTCAAATCATACTGCCACTCTGACTAACATCTTAGGTGTCCTAAGCATCTTGTGCTGCTTCTCTGAATATTGCTCTTGTACATGCACAGCTGGTGAGTAGGAGGCAGCAAGAAGTAACCTTGATCATAAAATGGAAAGATCTCAAAACAGAATGAATGTAATTTCTCATTTAAAATGCCGATGACTTGTGTTGCAAATATGCACATCCTCACAGGGCTATTTTTACACACTAACAACAGGATCTCATTTGCGAAATTACTTCACAGAAGAGGCTCCATAAATATATTGACTTATGTTTTTTCACTTTAGTGAGCACAGATTTATTTGTAGTGTTTTCACCAGTGGCTGATTTCTAAGGGAGTTGTTAAATATGGAGAAGCAAGATGAAATTTTGTAGAATAATTGGGAAAATGCAGTTTGTGAATTGGAACTCTGATCTTATTTACTTTGATTTTTGATGTAACCCCTCTGTAAATTATTTGAAAAATCACAAGTGATTAATGCAAAAAGGAAAACTACATGCATGTCTCCGTTGATGTGACCCTGTTGCTAATATATCAGCATGTTCAGTAATTATAAGCATTAAATCCATTAAAATTTTAGATGGCTAAATAACTGAGTGACATTCCGCAGAGGACCATGTAACATGCTGAATATTTTTGGTATTTAGCAACACAGTTAACAAGCGGCAATCTAAAGCTAGAAAATTTGTATTGCACAATGTGATTTTATGTTTTTCCCCTCTTCTCACTCAGTTACTCTAGGTGTACAGTTCCACAAGTAGCATTTCTTCATGCAGAAGCTAATACAGAATGTGTCATAAAATCATAATATGTTACAAATTTATGACTTAAAAGAACAATGTTCTGTCACCCCATCTCTGCCAAGCAATAAAAGCTATTTATATTACCAAATCCATATCTCCCATTCTCTATTTCTGGTACAGTAAGGCTAGTTGTAGCTTCACCAGAACCGTAGATAGGTCAACGAAGCTGAACCAGAGAAGGCATTCTGGGACAATTAGACCTTCTACCCAGGTAGAGATTAGTTCATTGATGATATGTTTGCTATATATTTCTTTCCAAACCACTCAAGTATTTGGAACACAAATCACAGCACCAGCTATTTGTAAAGAAATGATTTTACTGTCCTGTGGTAAGCGATCCAAGTCAGCTGTCACTGTAAATAAGTATATACTTATTTTTACTGTGAAAATATTAATTTAAACATATTTCCTGTCAGACGTAGGATCAGAATGCCCCATGGTAGGAATAACAATATAACAACCAGTGGCAAGTGGTGAAAGTGAGACTGAGTTCTGTCCTCATTGTATTTCAATCACACTAGCACAAAAACTAAATGTGATTTCCTATGACTGCATAGAAGTGAGATAAAATATTACTAACAGATAAGCAAGGTGACAAGATGGGATATGTTTGGGCAGAGCATCCAGTTTAAATTTGGTTCCCACTCGTCCCTCATGGTCAATGGGGAGTCCATGTGTTCAGATCAAATGGCAAGTACTAAGACAAATGAATTGAGATAAAAAAAAGGGAAGATCTGACAAGTGTTGAAAAGCTGTGGAGAAGAAGGAAGAGTGAAGATGAGAATGAGAAAGAGTGACTTAACAAGATGAGAGAGATTGGGAGAATTGGAAAAGATTAGTGAATACAAGAGGGGAAGAGTGGAAGGGAGAAAAGAAGAGAATTTAGTGACAAAAAAATAGATATTGAGAATCTGAAGGCTCAATAATCAATGTTAGAGGAAAGGAACAGAAGAGGACCAAGACATATTCAGAGGTGGTAGGTTGTAAGGTTGGAGGGGAATGGAATAGATATTGATCAAAAAGTTCAGCACTGATAAGTGTGAATTTTAGTGCATGATAGCAAATGGCAGTAGAGTTTTTGAGGTGGTGGTGATGATTAATGAGGGTCAAATGGATAGCTGAGCAGGAAGGGATTGGATTATGAGTCAGAAAATAGCAATGACATTTGAGTATTTCAGGTTGAATAAGCTATTGTCATGGAGAGGCCAATAGTTTTGTGGTGGTGAGGAAAAGGGATTGGGGCATCAACTCAAGTCAAGCAGGATGCTGAAGGAGCAAATAGTGTGGTTCATGCTGAAGCAGGGCTTAGGATGAATACTAATAGCAATCATTTTGTGGCATGTTTATATACGCCTTCAGTTTTTCCATTATTTAAGTGGAGGAAATTTGGCTCCTCTGGAGTAGGTCTCAATCATGTAGCCCAACAGTACTGAAGTAATGGAAGCTCCAAGCCTGAGTACGATGACTGGCTGATGTCACATTGGCTAGTGGGGTTACCAAAGAGCAGCAAGCAGATGAGAACAGAAGGCCAAAGATAAATTGTTGAAGGTGCGGGAGATAATGTTTCAGAAGTACAAGGCTATTGCTAGAGATCTTGTAGCTATGATCAAGTGTGAATTAGATGATGAAGAAATGTCATTGAAAGAAGATGGTGTATTGCAGCAGTACTGATTGAGTTTAGTTAAAAAAGGAGTGTACCTATTTACAGATCCCTTAAGCTACACAACTGATTGACAAACTTGACCGCCAACCAATCTACTTCTGAATAAAGAAATTTGTAAGCATGGTATATGACATGATGTAATTTTGATTATTTGCATTGAATTAAAAATAGTTTGAATCCTGACTATTTACTGTTGTGGGAAGATAATATGGCAGTTGAAAAAATGTATTTTAAGCATGTTTTGCCTATATTTGTAATGGAAAAATTACATTCCTTGCAGTTAAGGTGTTTTGATTTCTGTCCAAGAATGCAAAGTTTGAATGAATAAGGTGAAAACAGGATACAGATTATTTGTTACTTGAGCTATGATCAATGGAAGGAATTGTGACAGAGATGAAGTACATACCAGGTATACAGTACTGATTCTCAGTATATTACATTTAAAAATAAATGTGTTGGATATCCAGATAATCAGTCAGCCATAAATTTTAAGGACTCAGTAAAATGCGCTTCTCTTTAAACAAATTCAAGCTACCATAATTTTGCAAACGGAATGACATCATTACTGAGAACTACTGTCTCATCAATATTCATTCCGCCTGAGGGAGTTGTTTACCCTGATAGCTCAGTTAGGTTATCCAGTTAGTATTTGAGTTTTAGACTGTAAGGTTCAAGGTTCAATTCTCAAACTGTTTTTGAGATGGTCAATCTTGGTTTTGAAAAAATAGTTCTCTGGCTTTAAGACCCCTTGGGATTGAAATGCAAGTACCACTTGATTTTCTCTTCATTGTCTCTTCATTGTGTTGAAGGGTATTAGCATTGGTATTGGTTTATTATTGTCACTTGTACTGAGGTACAGTGAAAAGCTTGTCTTACAAACCGTTCGTACAGGTCAATTCATTACACAGTGCAGTTACATTGAGTTAGTACAGAGTGCATTGATGTAGTACAGGTAAAAACAATAACAGTACAGAGTAAAGTGTCACAGCTACAGAGAAAGTGCAGTGCAATAAGGTGCAAGGTCACAACAAGGTAGATCGTGAAGTCATAGTCCATCTCATTGTATAAGGGAACCGTTCAATAGTCTTATCACAGTGGGATAGAAGCTGTCCTTAAGTCTAGTGGTACGTGCCCTCAGGTTCCTGTATCTTCTACCCGATGGAAGAGGAGAGAAGAGAGAATGTCCCGGGTGGGTGGGGTCTTTGATTATGTTGGCTGCTACACCAAGACAACGAGAGGTAAAGGGCTGGTGTCCGTGATGCGCTGGGCTGTGTCCACAACTCTCTGCAGCTTCTTGAGGTCTTGGGCAGAGCAGTTGCCGTACCAAGCCGTGATACATCCAGATAGGATGCTTTCTATGATGCATCGGTAAAAGTTGGTGAGAGTCAAAGGGGACAAACCAAATTTCTTTAGCCTCCTGAGGAAGTAGAGGCACTGGTGAGCTTTCTTGGCCGTGGCATCTATGTGATTTGACCAGGTCAGGCTGTTGGTGATATTCACTCCCAGGAACTTGAAGCTCTCAACCCTCTCGACCTCAGCACCATTGATGTAGACAGGTGCATGTACACCGCCCCCTTTCCTGAAGTCAATGACCAGCTCTTTAGTTTTGTTGACATTGAGGAAAAGGTTGTTGTCATGACACCATTCCACTAAGCTCTCTATCTCCTTCCTGTACTCCAACTCATCGCTGTTCGAGATATGGTCTACAACGGTGGTATCATCTGCAAACTTGTAGATGGAGTTCGAGCAGAATCTGGCCACACAGTCATGAGTGTATAGGGAGAAGAGTAGAGGGCTGAGGATGCAGCCTTGAGGTGCACCAGTGTTGAGAATAATCGTGCCTGAGGAATTGCTGCCTATCCTCACTGATTGCAGCCTGTTTGTTAGAAAGTCAAGGATTCAGTTACAGAGGGAGGTGTTGAGTCCTACGTCTCGGAGTTTGGTGACAAGCTTGCTTGGGATTATAGTATTGAAGGCAGAGCTGTAGACAATAAACAATAGTCTAACGTAAGTGTCCTTACTGTCCAGATGCTCCAGAGCTGAGTGTAGGGCCAGGGAGATGGCATCTGCTGTAGACCTGTTTCGGCGATAGGCGAATTGCAATGGGTCCAGGTTGTCTGGTAGGCTGGAGTTGGTGCATGCCATGACCAACCTCTCAAATCACTTCATGAAGGTAGATGTCAGAGCCACTGGTCGGTAGTCATTGAGGCATGTTACCTTGCTTTTCTTTGGTACTGGGATTATAGTGGTCTTCTTAAAATAGGAGGGAACCTGAGATTGAAGCAGGGAGAGGTTGAATATGTCCGCAAATACTTCTGCCGCTGATCAGCACTAGATCTGAGCACGCAACTGGGACACCATCTGGGCCAGATGCTTTCCTCGTGTTCACTCTCCAGAAGACTAATCTTACGTCCTCCACTGTGATCACAGGTTCAGCTGTGTTGGTGGCTGTCAGGGTGGATGGTGACAATCCACTTCCCATTTGTTCAAAACGCACATAAAATGCGTTAAGTTCATCAGGAAGGGATGCGCTGTTGTTAGCTATGCAGCCCGACTTCGTCTTGTAGTCTGTTATGGCATGTAAGCCCTGCCATAACTGGCGGCTGGTCAGGGACTCTATTTTGAGTTGGTATCGTCTCTTGGCATCCCTGATAGCTTTTCGAAGGTCATACCTTGATCTCTTGTACAGATCAGGATCACCAGATTTGTGTGCAGCAGTCCTCTCCTTCAGTTGGGTGTGGATCTCCCGGTTCATCCATGGTTTCCTGTTTGGGAACACCTGTATTGTCCTCTTTGGTACACAGTCCTCCACACACTTGCTGATAAAGTCTGCGATGGTGGTGGCATACTCATCAAGGCTGGCAGCTGAGTCTTTGAACATGGTCCAGTCCACTGTCTCAAAGCAGTCACGTAGAAGCTCATCTGCTTCCTCAGACCAGCACTGCACGACTCTCCGTACCAGATCCTCCCGTTTCAGCTTCTGTTTGTATGCAGGGAGAAGGAGCACAGCCTGGTGGTCTGATTTCCCAAAGTGAGGACGAGGGGTGGCTCGGAAGGCATCTTTGATGGTTGTATAGCAGTGGTCAAGGGTGTTGGTGCCCCTGGTGGAGCAGGAGATGTGCTGATAGTATTTTGGTAACACACTCTTGAGGTTGGCCTGACTGAAGTCCCCTGCGATGATGAAGAGGGCCTCAGGGTATCCTGTCTCAAGGTTGTTGACCACGGAGTATAGCTCATTGAGTGCAGGCTTCATGTCCGTCTGTGGTGGGATGTAGACTGCCATCAGGAGAGCTGAAGTGAACTCCCTTGGCAGATAAAATGGTTGATACTTCACCGTTAGATATTCCGGGCTGGGTGAGCAGGAGCTCGCCAGGAACGTCACGTCCGAGCACCACAAGTTATTGATTAAGAAGCAGACCCCTCCGCCTTTAACTTTGCCTCAGTGTGCCAGGGGTCAGTCAGCAGTGTAGGTGCATGTTCTTAAGACTGAAAATTTTTTATGTTTCTATTCAAGTTTGATAATCAAGTAAATTTAAAAATCCTCATGATACCCTATCATTTCATTATATTTTAGAACATTTTCTTTAATCTTGCATTAAACAGATGAGTGTTGGGTGAGGGCAATTATATTAAGAAAATGAAAGTCAAGATACTACAGATGGTGGAAATCTTAAAATAAAATCAGAAGATGCTGGAAATGCTCAGCAGGTCAGAGTTAACATCTCTTGCAACAGGTACCCTTCTTCAACCTGAAACATTGACTCTATTACTCTTTCTACAACTGCTGCCTGACCTGCTGTCTTTCCAACATTTTCTGTTTTTTTTATTTCAATTACATTAAGAAGTTTGAATATGGTTTTGTGAAAATATAGCATTTTAATTTAGTCTCTGAATAATCTGATTATAGATAACAAAAATGAGCTATAACAGCTATCTAGAAACATTTACTAACTTCACTGGTGTACAGTAATCTTTTAAGATTTTAAGATTCCTGAGCATAATTTTCAGATGCACATCATGGTGCTTAATTCGACCTGAGGACAGAGTCTGCTTAATGGGCGGAAGCAGCTTGCTGATATTTCTTTTAAGGAGTGTGGAAATTTAGTTTGCACTTGAAATTCTTGATCTTTTGCACTGAGTTATTACACTACAGCACAGTCCAGGCCCTTCGGCCCACAATGTTGTGCTGATATTTTATCCTATCTAACCCTTCCCTCCCACATAGCCCCCTATTTTTCTATCATTCATGTATCTATCTAAGAGTCTCTTAAATGTCCCTAATGTATCTGCCCCCACAACCTCTGCTGGCAGTGCATTGCACGCGCCCACCACCCATAAACAAAAACACCTCTGACATTCCCCTTATATCTTCCTCCAGTCACCTTAAAATTATGCCCCCTCGTATTAGCCATTTTCACCCTGGGAAAAAGTCCTTGACTGTCCACTTGATCTATGCCTCTTATCATCTTGTTCACCTCTATCAAGTCACCTCTCATTCTCCTTCTCTCCAAAGAGAAAAGCCCTAGCTCACTCAACTCATAAGACATGCTCTCCAATCCATCATATTTTAGATATCACTATAATTCTGCATAAGCTCTTGCTCCGTGTTAAGGTGCTATCTTGCTCTGTAATGAGGCATAATCCCCTTATTGAGGATAAACAGTTACTATAACACACATTATCAATTTTCAAACATGAACAAAGACTGCTTTTGGACTGTTATTGTGCAAAAGCAGTCTGCTTTAAATAGTATCTACAAACATGGAGCTTAAGAGAGTGGTTTGATTGTACATGAAGTGGCCATGATCACTTATGCTCAATGTGCACTTATAATAAAGGCTATGCATCATTCTCTATTCCAAAATTTAGTTCTGTTGATATCTATGGAACAAAACTGCAGAGTTGGAGTTCATATCAAATCCTCTATTACATAATGGCCAATGATCAATTCATACCTCAAGTATAGTTTGCAGCCCTTGTGAGTTCCATTATCAAGATCACATGGCAGAGTGCAAAGTGAAAATTCAGGGAAAATGCTTTGTTATGCCAGGTGGCAATCACCTTCCCAGTACAACGCGATAACATTTACTGAGTTTCAATAGTTGAAATATTTCTTTTATCAATATACTGTATATCATAGTGCTGTAAGTATAGATAATGAGGAACAAATTGGTTGGTTATGCATTTGAAAATAATGCAAATTAATTCAAAGTTTTTTACTATTTTCCTACACCCAAATATTGGGAAAATCCTTTCCTCCGTATGATTAGTTTACATTAGTTAAACATACATAACCTGAATCAACAGATTAGAACCAATAATGTTTGACTGTTTATTCAAACATTATTGGTTCTAATATGTTGTTTCAGGTTATTTATGTTTAATTAAATTAGACTAATTCTACTGAGGCAAAGATTTTCCCAATATTTGGGTGCAGGAAAATAATAAAAAAACTATGGATTAATTTGCATTGTTTTCAATGCACAACCAAACCAATTTGTTCCTCACTATCTATACCTACAGCACCATGGTATATGTTTATAGCAGAAATACTTCAACTATTGAAACTCGGTATAATTTATCATGTTGTACTGGGAAGGGGACTCATCACCAGATAGCTGTTGTATTTAGGATAGCTGTTTATTTATTACACATTTTATCAAAATGATGGTCTTCATTCCACTCACAATGTTTTCTGAAATTCAAATCATATATTTTGTTTCATGACTACATCCACACCTACTTCTACTCAGAACAAAGTAAATGTTCACACAGCTTGATTAATAAAAAGGAAGCAATTAAAAGCAACAAAGAGATGTTTCTGTCTTCAATTTATCTCTGAAAACTTCAGTACAGTCTTCTGTTAATCTGTCAGCTATGACATAGTTGGTAAAATTCTCACCACTGTGTCAGCAAGTTGCAGGTTAAATTATCACTCCAAAGACTGGAATAAAGAAAAACTATATTGACAGGCCACTGCGGTTCTGAAGGAGCGCTGCATTGCTGGACTTGCGGTCTCTTGGATGAGGTATTAAGCTGAAGTTCAATTAACTCAAGTGGCACTATTTCAAACAAGAGCTAAAACACCAGAAAAGAATGCGTTGACCCATTTTTCTGTGGAGAAATGTTGTAAGTTCAGTGCATAACTGCTGACATTTCCTTGCTTAAGTTACCAGCAAGTTCAGCATTCCTGTGAATGTGTCCTTGAATGGAAAGGTCCCACACTTGAATTCTGGCTGTTTACTGGCTCATTTTCCACTGTTCTCATGACATCCGGTGTGCGAGTGCAAGGTTTACAGCGATTCACAACAGCTGGAGCTACTTGTGCCAGTTAGGCTTGGCACAGGTATTTCCTGTCCAATGATTGCAATGGAGGTGAATAGCTGCAAGAGGCTGAGGTAATTTTAGATTGTTATTAAATGTTTGAGCATTTCAAATATTTATTTGCATTTGTGTTTTGACCATTTTTAAATCAAGCATTTTAGCTTTAACTTGATTTTTATTAGTTTAATAGTTGAATATTTTTAATACATATCAACTTTTAAATATTTCTGAAAGTCACCCACCTAAACCAGGATCATGTCTTAGCTGCTTGGTTAAGACTTTTCAGCTGTTTTGTGAGTGGCACTTGTTCTTCATCACACATCCACATGCCAAAACTTCAGTCATTTACATTGCCAAATACCCAGTCACCTATGAGGATCATGCCAGCTTCTTTCAAAAAGTTGCTGCTTGGGGAGGAACTGTATAAGATAAATGGGAGCTTTTCTACGGATCAGCAGCAAGCACGGCAGCTCACACCTGACCACTAGTTCTAGGCGTCAACAATATAAAACAGAAAATGCTGAAAATACTCAGCAGGCCAGGTGACACTAGTGTGAAGAGAAACAGAATTAACATTTCAGGATGAAGACCTGAAGGTTGCAGTTCTGATGAAGGGTCTTCAATCTAAAACATTAACCCTGT
Organism: Pristis pectinata; assembly: GCF_009764475.1. NCBI lineage: Eukaryota > Metazoa > Chordata > Chondrichthyes > Rhinopristiformes > Pristidae > Pristis > Pristis pectinata. The sequence goes on from NC_067418.1 coordinate 35,002,861, forward strand.
TTCTCTTCCAACAGATACTGTCTGACCTGCTGGGTTTTTTCTGTTTTTATTTTAGATTTCTAGCATCTGCAATTTTTAAAAAAAAATTCACTATTCTGGGCCATAATCTGGTCATTTCAATGCTTTTGGGAGTTATTTTAATGCATAAATTATCCACCTAATTACCTACTTTGTAATAGTGATTGCACTTCAAAAGTGCTTCACCAACTAAAAGGATGTTAGTGTAATGGTTTTAGCTGTAGGCTGTGCTCTGGGGAATCTGGTTTTGACAAATCAATGCTGTATTAGAATATCTCCGCCCACCAGCCTTCTGGAGCCGCAAGAATGATGAATTTACCAGCTACAAGGGAGGGGCAGGAATCAAAGGTAGGTGTGCAATACTGTAGCTTAAATTTTGCTGCAATTGTATCCTCTGTTAGAATTATACATACCCTGTTAGGTTTTTAATTTATGTGTTACAAGTTGCTAAAAATTCAAATCTGAAGATAGCACAGTGAGGGAAGCAGGGCAACGAAGACCTGAGTAAACAAAACCACAAGCTCCATATAACCAAGCAGATTTAAGGATTCTGAAAGACAGAAAATGAGAGTGAATTTGAGTGGCTGATGCAATATCAAATGTCCAGAAAAACAATGGAGGAAAGTAAGAATGAATTAGGCATGTGAGGTAAAAGAGAGAGAAAAGATTTTTTTATTGTCATTTTTAAATTTCCGATAAAATTAATTTCAAAGGAATGTGATTCTACTCTTGAAATACTTTCTGTGTCAGAGAATGTGGTTGGTTTTATTTGACAATTATCTTGTCAATTTGAAGCAAAAGCATTCTTTAAGTGATAACATTTTCCCTTCATATCTACTGTGCAATAGCACAGCTTCATGTCAATCTGTAGATTTCAATGTTGAGGCAGACAGCAAGATATCATTATGTGAAGCTAACAGCAAATGTCACACCACAGACAGCAACTTATGAATGTTGGCATTTAACTTGTCAAAAGTTGGTGTACCATGTACACATACGGAATGGCAAATACCTTCAACCTCACTATTATTTTGACAGCACATCTGTCTTGGAGGCACTGATTCTATGAAACTGAAATGTTTTTGCATGGCTAACACCTCAGAAGCACAAAACCATTAGGTTTATCTTATACAGAGATAAATTTAAGCCAAAAAGGCCTCGTTGCCCCTTTGAAATGCAGGTTGTAAAAGTGCAAGCTTTGCAGTTTAGCTACCTATTAACCTTTTTCATTGGACTGGTTTGTGCCAACTTTTCAGATCAGAAATGCTGGCATTCAGCTTTTGAAGTTGAATTAACCCTGAATTTTGATAACGGCAGAAGTTCAGCATTTACTGTAGTCTGAGTGTGCCAGTGGCTCTGCTGCCAGGCTTCCTGTGGGGTCCAGTAGCAGAGGTCAGAGTGGTTGAATTCCCCGGTGTTACACTCCACATTTGCCTCTCGCATCCTGCTGCAGATATGACCTGGTGTCTTATCTGATCTCATTGATTTCAGTGGGGACTGTAGAGGAAGATTCAGCAGGCAAATGCGAAGCAACGTTGTAAGAAAAACACTGAAAAATCTGGAAATACTCCACAGATCAGGCAGCAACTGTGAAGAGGGAAAGAGTTAGCATTTCAGGTTGATGGCCTTCAGAAATGGGGAAGTTTCATTTATCAATTATTTTGCTTAAACTATGAAATGTTTATTTAATTTTGAATTTAATTGTTTTCTTTAATTATAATTTTGAAGTGCATCAGAAACATAAAAAATGGTAAAATCAGCTACAACCTTTGTAGTTGTTAGCTGCATAGTTACAGTACGAAATCAGGCCCTTCAACCCACCAAGTCCTTACCCACCACTGACCAGACATTTATACCAATCCTATGTTAATCCCATTTTTAATCTCCACATTCTCATCAACTCGCCCAGATTTTACCACTCACCTACATATTAGGGATAATTTACAGTCATCAATTAATCTACCAACCTGTCCATTTTTGGGATGTGGGAGGAAACCTGAGCACTCAGAGGCAAACCATGTAGTCACAGGGAAAACATTAAAAACTCTGCACGAGGAGACTTCGGTGCCAATTTCAGGTAGCAGATATAGCTCAGCATGATCCAGCCAATGACGTCCAGGAACCTGATACAGTAATGAACGAGCTCCAGGGACTCCATTGTTTTCTACATAAATTGATTTCAGGCAGCCACTCCTATCTCTCTAACTCTCAGTTAATGACTCCTCCTTTTGTAAGATGTCATGCAGTCATGGTTATATGCAGAAGCTAGAATGAGTGTCGCGTTTAAATCCATGACACAGAGATGCACTTATGTCATTTCCTTGAGTAGATATTAGTTTTCTGTTGGAAACCACTTATGCTTAATTGGTTTTCTGTTTTAAAATGTGTTATTTACTGCCTAACACTGATTAGAATTACCTGAAAACTATAACAGGGACATTCTGTGAATGTTTTCAATTTACAAGGTGATCTGTATTACAATCACCTCTGATGGCTTTAAAGTAATGGGTGGGAAGTTCAAGGGAGATATCAGAGGAAGGTTTTTTACCCAGAGAGTAGTTGGGGCATGGAATGTGCTGCCTGGGGCGGTGGTGGAGGCAGGCATATTGGTCAAATTCAAGACATTACTAGATAAGCATATGGAGGAATTTAAAATAGAGGGGTATGTGGGAGGAAGGGTTTAGAAAGTCTTAGGTGAGGTTTAAAGGTCGGCACAACATTGTGGGCTGAAGGGCCTGTATTGGGCTGTACTGTTCTACATACTCTCGGTCACATCAGAAGTCCAACGGTAAAAGTCTAGAAGGTGAGTATTTATTTGTGGAAATAAAACAAGAATTCTTCTGTGGCATTGATGATGCTTAAAATGTTCCCTTCACAGACACCAACCTAGCTGTGACCTTGCGGCAGTGTTTTAGGTGCATGTGCATGCATACAGACACATCAATAACTCATTGTGAGCTTTGTGCTTAGCATCCATATGTTTTACCTGTCACTGCAAATAATGTTTCATGTACTTTAACAACTGCCATTTAATCATACTTCATGTGCTTTGTGACAAATATCTATTTCTCTCTTTGTGAATAGAAAGCACATTAGTGGTGGGTGGAGCCAGATCTTTACTAGTCCACACCCTCTGCATAGAAACGTGATTGAGAGACAGAGCTCCCATTCAGCTGTACTCCACAGCTTGGAATCCTGAACCATCATCTGGACTTCAACCGGACCTTGGGGCTAATTAAGAAGGCCCCACGTCCTTTTCGTCATACCAACCCTTAACATCTGGCAAACCTAGGGCCAAGGCTTTGCCATTTGTGAAAGCTATCACTAATTAGTGATATTTATAAAGAAAAACACAATTAAGTAAATAAGTTATAATGTTTATAAATTAAGTTATAAAATTAAAAACATTGAACTAAAGAAAAGTAATTAAAACAATTGTAACTTCTCCTTTACCTCATGCATCTTTGCCCCTTCAGTGCCCATCAAAACCATTGGGGTCTTGAATCCTGCACCACGTCTGACCCAGCTCAGGATCTGAATGGTGATTCCTAACAAGATTTGCCCCCTCTGCTGGGTGCAAATGTGGTGTGAAATACAGCGGTCTGGAACACCAACAATCCATCAGGAAAAATCAGCACGGTTTGGCCTGTTGTGTTATAAAGCTGCAAATGCAAACACCATTCCTGTTTTGCCGCACCATTTTCATTGGTAGCTTTTAGGATGAGACTCCTTCCAGCATGGAATGAACCATGGATTGGTTAAGGCACAGAAGAAAGTTGTTCAACCCTGCCAGGAAATTCATGGAGACTGGAAAGGTCATATGATTTCCTGATGTTGCAGCCAAATGATAAAAAAAATAATTGTTCATCCTTCATTTCTGCTATTGTGGCATCTTGTAGTGAACTATTGGCCTGCTGAGCTTTCTGCTAGCTACCCTTCAAAAACATCTAATTAGTTATGTGAAGCACATTAGATTGTCTGAAGATGTAATATGTGCCCCCATTAAGTGAAGGTTGCTGACCTCTGATACATAACTGTTTCCATTAAAATTATCCATTAGAAATTATGAGGAAGCTATAATCATTGGGGGGAGTAATGAGGGGCATGATCCATTATTTTTAAGTTATGCCCAGACATGACAAATTCCATAAAAGCAACGAGCCTATTTTATAGTTCAGCATGTACACAGTTAAGAAACTCTATTCTGTTCCTTATCAGGCATTCAGTACTGATGCTATCTCCTTATCGTTGACAGTTAATGAATTAGTTTCAGGCAAAGACACTGTCTTATGAACTGCATCATTAGTGCAACATGAATGATATGAATGAGGATTAATGGTCTGTGGGATTGTTGGCATAGCAGGTCGTTGGTAAATGATTCTGTGTTCATTTAGTTACTCAGTGGCTAACAGTACCAACACTGTGGAAAGTTTTTGTTAATGCAAAGTTAAAACCACATTGCATGTTTTAAATACTGAGAAGGCATGCAGTCCGTTAACTTGAGTGTTGCTTGCAGTCCTCCCAGCATTTGTTTATGTTTAATAATATAAAAATGTAATAAGTTAATACATTTTAAAGAAATGTATATATTAAATTAGATAGAAACTTGTAACTAAATTTGCACGCCCAGTAAAGCGAGGAATGTGCTCACACACGGTGCAGATACACCTATCCCAGTGGTTAGGATTGGCCCCTTCTCTGAAAACAGGAGCTTAAGCTGTTTGCATGAATGTGACACTGAGAGTGGATGTGTGCATGTACTACAATGTGCCCATCAGGATGGGAAAGCTTTTGGAAATTGGGTAGCAAACCTAAGTAACTATAACGCAAGACAAAAATAAAAGTTGTGAAGTAAACCAGCAACTCGGAGTCAGTATGGAAAGTATAATCAGCCTTAACCAATTATTTCAGTTATATTCTTCAGAAACTATGCTGCTCATTTTCTGTGAGCCACATAGATTACTTTCACTGTGTTAATGGAAATGTAGAGAGGTACAGTGACATTGCCATCAGCAATAACCTGTAGATTTGTGCAGGTGTTGGGTGGAAATGCAATTGTGCTGCCACTGCATAACATGTTGTATTGCTTAAAATTATCCAGTCAACACATAAGAAAAGTGCAATAACTTATTTTGGATAGTGATGATATGTAATGATCATATAGGTAATGATCTTCCTGAGTTCCAACAACACAAATCTGGTGGATTCCATGTTTGGTCATGAAATCCAAAATTATTGCAGAACCTTAATTCCTCTTTAGACATCATGTGAGATGCCCCAGTCTCTAGTTACTCTTGCGATTTGATGAAAGCACGATTGAACTAATTTTTCTTCCATGAAGATCCCTTGCAAACAAATGGATTAAGGTTATTTTTTTTGTGACTATTACTAACTTCAGGCAAGGATATGAGCCACTAATTTGAAAGGAACTGAATGTGCCAAAGCTGACTACATCAGGCAGCTGGTGTTCTCGCATACATTTAGTACTGGTGCCCAAAGCTGAATGTTTCCCTCTGTAAACTTGTGGTCAGCCTGAGAACCGTGGGTTGACCTATGCAAATTTCACATTAGAATTCAAAGTCTGTGTGAAAGCTTAATTCTGTGATTACTTTCACTTCTATGGGAAAAATTATTCACATTCAAGGCATTATCTGCAGATCAGTCTGCACAGATGGTATCTCTCTGTGACAGCCGCTTGTGAAATAAAAAGGTGGCAAAGATAGTTTATTTTCTGATCTGGCCAGTTTTGTGCAATAGTCTGCGAACATAGATTATCAACTGGTGCAAACAACATCTCTAGTGCCAGTGCAGCCCAGCATTTTGCCATCTTGTGAATTTGATCCACCTCTTCGAGTGATGCCATTTTAATAGCAGCAGCAAGCACATATCTTATTTGTCAATATTAATGACGTGAGAGCAATAACAATTGAATAACTGGAGCTATCTCCAATTATTACAGTGTGAGCACAGTTCAGGAATAAAGAATGGAAGTTTGACCAAGTTTGAGTTGTATGCTCTTGAGATACTTAAAATGATAGACGGAGTAGAGAAAGAGGAATCTCAAAATTAAAGCCAATGTATTCAGGAGCTCGGAAACATTTCTTCACTCAAAGGGTATAAGAATCTGGAAAACTCCCAGGTCGCACAGTGGTGTAGTTAGTAGAGCTGCTCCCTCACAGCTGCAGTGACCCAGGTTCCATCTTGGCCTCGAATACTGTTTGTATAGTGTTTGCGCGTTCTCCCTGTGATCACGGAGTTTCCTCTAGGTGCTCCAGTTTCCTCCCACAGCCCAAATATGTGCAGAATGGTAGGTTAATTGGTCACTAGTGTGTAGGTGAGTGGTGGAAACTGGGCGAGGTAATGAGAACAGAGGAAGACTCAAATGGAAATAGTGTTGGATTGGAATAAATCAGTGGTGAATGGCTTTGCATGCACTCAATGGACCAAAGGGCATGTTTCTATGAGGCAAGGCTCTATGATTCTACGATTTCCACCATGATCCCCTCTCCTCTACAAAATGCCATAGTACTTAGGTCAATTAAAACTTTCAACAGAGTTCCATAGTTTTTTTATGTTATTTAGTGTATCAAAGGCAAGTAACTGGAAGTGGAATGCTGATCACCCATTTTCTGAGAGAATGGCAGAACATATTCTAATTCTTTCTTGAGAACTTACTTTTTAAGATAAAATTTTCCTGTTTCACTTTCTTGCACCCACTTACCTCATATACACTTTACGCCAACCTAAAAGGTGAGCTATCAATGATTTTTCAACTGTCTTATCCAAACCAGATTGTATAACCAATTATGTGTATCTGGCTCAAACCATACTTCATTGGAAAATGAATTTTCCATTAATAAGGAGGTAACAGCATGACATTTAGAAAGTGCTAAAATGAACAAAATCCAAGAATTTTAGTACTTACTAGGTCTACTGTACTCTGGCATGAAATGTCCTTCATGAAATAAATTGTCAAGATATGTAAACTACCTTCAGAAATTACCTTTATTTCAGCTCCAGACTTAAATACCAGTAGTCTTGCATTGTGTACTGTCTGTAAGGGGCTAACAAAAATCTATCCACTGAAATGGAGCAGTATTTTCAAATGCATAAAATTATCTTTTTACTATTTCTGATGGTCTTTTAACATAAGAAGTCTATTTGAGTTGTTGTCTGCACCAACTCTTTGAAGAAACATTTGTGTTTAGTCCCACATGCTTCCCTTTGTCTGTAACCAAGTTCCTCACCTTCAAGTATCTGTCTATCCTCTTCTTAAAATTTATTATGGAATCCACTTTCACCATCTGTTTAGACGGATTATTTTAGATCCCAGCAGCTCCCCGAGGGGAAAACAAAACATTTTTGCATCTCCCCTCTTTAACATTAATTTTGTATCTCCAATCTTTCGTTTTCAATCATTCAGCAGAGGCTTATTTTATTTTGTCCATTAAAACCACTCTGTCCATTAAGTCACCTCTTAATAGTTGCAAGGAAAGCAGCTATATATTTTCCAATCTTCTTACAGACTTCTCCCCTGTTATATCCCAGTAAATCACCTCTGCACTTTTCCGAGACTTTTATATCTTCTGAAATGTAATGCACAGATTTATCCACAATGCTCCAGCTAAGCTCTAACCAGCAACTTGTAAAGTTCAAGCACAATCTCTTTGATGTTAAATTTTATTTCTAAATAAGTCTTGTCTTTTTTAAACCTGCTTTCCTTGTTTCATTTAAGGATTTGAGTTTATGGACACCATTTTCAGAACACCATGATGGTAGAAGGTCATTGACTTGAACTGTTTGTCTTTTTGCAGGTGCTGCTTGAATGTATTCAGCATTTTCACTTCTCTTCACCTTGATAATATACACAGTATTCTTCTTCTGTATTATGTTGCATCATGAAAAAGTTCAGTAAAATGACCCTGGATCATTAGTATCTTTGCCTTTTGTCTATTTGCCTCCCCCCTTCTGAAGACACTGCATTTTGTGAAGATACGGTACTACAGGCCATTTCAGCCAACTGGACATATGCACATGTGTGTTTGTGTGTGTGTTTACATGAGAGCACATGTGTAACAAGTAGTATTGACAGGCTATATGACTCTGGTCAATGTGAGGTCTTCACAGCCAAGTCTGCTCCCGTTTTCACACAATGTACCACATTAATTCTTTCTTGCCCTAATTGTTATTCCTTTCCGTGGCAAAGCATGCTACCATTTTCCAGCTCCTTTAATAAAAAACAGACAACTCAATAAATTCCTCCAGCTCTTGTTTTATTGCTCATGTCACTTACCAAAGATTCTCAAGCAGGTTGTTGACTCTGAGATCCAAAATACTGTGGTCAAAGGTTGTCATGTTTGAATCCCACGAGTCTAGTTTCTGCCCATCGGAGATGGCACTTACCAAAGGGTGTTACCATTCTGCACTAACATCTTCATCTTTCCACGGTGTTTGGTATGATTTATTAAATAATCCTTTCTGTTTGGTGTGGCCCTTGCATCACTTCATTTCTGCCTATCAAAGTGTAATAGTACCTTTCCAGTGAAAACTTTGCTTCTCATTTCCAAACTCTCATCTCTACAGTCTCCTCACATTCCAGTCCTTCCATGCGCCCCTTTTGTAATGTAATCCACACTCACAGGGTCAGCTGCCTTATGCTATGAGTCATAACTTCCTCCAAGTAAGTATCCAAGAAAATGAAAGTCATCAATTTTCAATAGCACAAAAAACTCCTAGGCTTGCTACCTATTTACTTTTCCACTCACTCAGAGCAAATGAAATAATGTACAATATCAGCACTACATTCAACTTCCATCTCCACTTTAAACTCACATTATCTCAGCAACAGCCAAATTATATTTTTTGGCACCTTTAATACAGAAGGGTGTGGTAATTTGCTTTGCTAAGGTATAAGAAAAATGTAGATGCTGAGCCAAAGAATGGGATATTAGGAAAGATAATGTGGTATTAAAGAGATTCCAGAAGAGGAGAGGTTGCCGCACTGATGGAGTACTGATGGAGAATTCCAAAGCCAAATTCCAGAACAAAGGGAGGCTCCAACTTAACTAAGATGTAGCTACCCATTTTCTGTCTTACATTACTTCCAGTTTGCACATCACTTCCTTTCTTACTAGCTTACATGAGATTTCTGACACAAACTAATTAACTATAAACTCTCATTCCCACCAAATTCTTTCATTGCTTTGTTCCTTTTTAGCTCTACAAAACTTTGCTTCTCATTTCCAAACTCTCATCTCTAGTTTCCTCACATTCCAGTCCTTCCATGCGCCCCTTTTGTAATGTAATCCACACTCACAGGGTCAGTTGTCTTATGCTATGAGTCATAACTTCCTCCAAGTAAGTATCCAAGAAAATGGAAGTCATCAATTTTCAATAGCACAAAGAACTCCTAGGCTTGCTACCAGTCTTGCACCTCTTCCTACATCTTTCACTCTTTTTCTTACCGCAGTCTCTGTGCCTCCCACTTTGGGTCAGAGCCAACAACAATCACAGCTCTAGATTCAGGAACACCTTTCCCAACTTTCCCTTTCATCTCTTAAAAAGTTCCTCAAAATTCTCCATTCAACATAGCTCTAATCTTTTCCCTTGAACATTTCTGGCTATTTTTTCATCAATGATGGGATGTGAGTGCAAATCTTTGTCTTTATCTTGTCCAGTGATAACTCCATTCCTAAAGATCCTTCTTCTGCTTCCTTAAAAACACATGTTTTTGACCAGATTGCCTCTTTTAACATCTCCTCCTCTGTTTGGCATACATTTTTTGATTACATTTCAATGAAGAGTCTCAGGATGATTTTCTAAATTAAAAATGCAAACCTGGAAATGCTTTGGAATAATAGGAATAGCATCCCAATTTAAAAAAAGAGTTAGATCTAAGTATTCTAACCAAAGCAGAACAGATGGTTCTCCAAAAATAGTGAACGCTCCCATGCCATCATAACTGTTCACCTATTTGAATAATTTTGTTCTGTTCTGTAGGTTCTAGCCAAAATCTTAATACCACATAATACTACACCTTCATTCCACAATTTTCCAAAATCTAAGGCATCTGGGTTTATAGTCCACCCCATAAATAGGATTCATTTACAAAGGAAAAGAGATAAACTGGATTGGATTTTCCATTGACTTGCTGTGTATTATATTTTTACCCCAAGGTGGCATCCATTTCCCTCATGTTAAATAAAATTGCTTATTTTAAAATATGTGTATGTATCAAGTGTAATGAATGAGATATTGCTGCCTCATTATGCAGATCTGAATGTGATATAGTTTTATGCTGAAGAAAGAGAAGGAAAAAAGCAGATAAGCATAACAAATCTGTAAAGTTGCCTGAAGAACAAGATGAGATGAAAGCAAACTAATGTTAAAGCCTGATTCCAGCAGGGGCAAGCTGAATTAGCTGGAGAATTTTAAACATTACATGGTCTTGGAATTTGAATCTAGTTTTCTTAAGTGTGTATCCAGGGCAGCTTTTTCAGCAGCATTGGAGTTGTGTTTGATATGTATGAGAATAGCAATCATGTTTGTTGAACTGTTCGTTCAGAATGATCCTGAGACCTTTTTGGATGCAATTATGTGAAGATCGTAAAAATAAGTTTGGGACACCAGGTTGACCCATGAAACAGCAAGAATGTAATAGCAGAATTTCTGCTAGAGCTGTGAGCAAACCAAAGTAATATGTATACAACAGGGAACAAACTGAGCTGGGTGTAAGGAAAAGAGAACTAGCCTGTACAGTGAAGGCTAAAACATGGGCTGGATTTCAGATAATTAACTCCACTAAATATTAAAGGACACTGCTAAACATAGGCTGCTAAGTTTAAGGAGGTGATTATAAATCTTTAAAACACAACAGAGATTGATTTCTTAAATCTTCACCAAACAACCTCACTGACACCTGATTGGGCTGGAATTTATTTTAGATTATATTAATGAAATCTCAAGACTCTGGATTTATTTGATGTGAGTATCCTCTTTTAAAAACAAAATTCTCTCAGAATATGGGTGGTACTGGAAAATTTTCAATCCTTAGCATCCCAAGTGGCCTGAGAAAGTGATGGTGATAGGCTTCATCTTCATGCAAATTGTGCTCCTATATTAGCATGGTAGTATTACAAGGTATTGATCGAATAATCGCAGTGAATATATCCAAGTCAGCAAGCATAAAACTGGGAAAAAACTGAATGTGATGGTGCCTACACACCATTGCTCCTCTTGTCCTTGTTACAGATCAGAGGATTGTTGTGATGTTGGATGGGCACTGTTGAAGTAATTTATTGAGTTGCTGTTGTTTATTCCCAAAGTCAATTTATTCTGCGTCTACAGTCCCTGTTATTCAAAATACTTCTTATTGTCAATTTCAAATGACTGTCAATACGGCCTCAGATTGAAAGGTGCAATATTTTCCTTAATGCTACTTATTGATAATTTTGAACCTGGCAGACAATTTGACAGGAATAATTAAAGCCAAAATTGCACAAGAACAGAGAATGAATTTGAAGACTCTCATCTGAGTTCCTGAACCATAGGTCACCAGTATCAAAGCTATTGCAGTTACCCATTAATAGAGGATTCTGCTGATTTATTACATACATTAATTTTAACTGGGCTGTTGCTTCTTTTGGATAAACAGTCAGTTTAAACACTGTGTAATGATGCAGCTCTGTACCATCCATTGCACTTCATTATTTTTGGTAATAAATGACCAATCACGATGCAGGATTGAACTATAATAAATCAGGGAAGTATCCGAGAAATATTTTTCAAAGGGCATGACTGAAATGTTTAATTTTTTTCTTTTATCATTTAACAGCAGAGTTTTGAGTTGGCAATTTGCCATTTATTGACATATTTTAAGATGCCGAAATCGATTACTTTTGAATTGATGGAATATTCAGTCCAAATCGTATTAAAGGTTACATATGCCCAAGAGGGCACAATTAAAGTTAATATAACAGTGAAAGCTATACTCGGAGTCAAGAGACAAAAATGTGGGGACCAATTGACACTATTTACATTATCTATTACAATACAACTAACTCTTAATTTAACTGTCTTAAGTTAAACATTGAGAATTACAGCAAATGCGTAGTTTATTAATCAATTTTTTTCAAGTAATTATTATGCAAGTAATTGATATTAAAAGGTTAAATTGTTAAATGTGTCACTTTGTCACAACTGCCTCTCAAGTGATTTTTTATAGAGATTGAAAAGGATGTTAACACAGCTTTTACTGTGCATTCTATAACATAGTCTGGTCAGCCGTTCTACATCTTCTCTCCTATCTAATAGTTTAATGCATGAGCTGAGATTTTTGCCCACTTTAAGACCACTACAAGGGTGCTGTGTTTTGCCCTAAACCCAAATCGAATGTCATCAATAAAAACAAACATTATTAAAATGATACAAACTCACTTTATGAAGCCTTTATTGTTCTTTTCTCCCAATTAAAAGTTTTAGCAGCACAGACTGCCATGGAGATAAGGAAAAACAGGGGAAATGAGCAGAAAACTGAGAGGGAAAGAGGGAAACAGAGAGACAGGAAAGTCAGGGAGGAGGGGGAAGCATTGAGAGTGGGAAGGGTTAAATAGTGCAGTGTTGAGCAATAGAGTTCCCCAAACCATGAAGTAGCCCATTGGGCCACTGTCACAAAGACCATTGAAGCCACAGATCACAGCACCTCTTCAACAATGCTACAGTTATTGTCAGAGCTCCCTGTCTGCATAAGAGCAGCCCTTATAAATCAATATAGAAGAATCAGTGAAAATAAAATTGATGTTCTTACAGAGATCGTTTGGTTCACTTACGGTTCCTGACCCCTGCATGCTGTGCTTTTCATTTATTGTGAGTGAATTGTGAAGGTCATGGGTTGTGACAATTTGATCCGATTTCTGTAGATGATTACACCATCACATGAGTGAAATACAGTGGGGAAAGGATATCTGTGATTGGGTAAATTGTGACAAGAAGTTCCAGTAAAATTTCTCAATAGGTGGGAAAGTGGGTAGGAGTACTTCAAAATAAGCTCAAAATCCTTTTTATGCACAATTAACATATAAAAACCAAGCACAGATGATTTTATTCTAATTTAATTTCTGGGCTTTAATGTTTGCATATACATATTTTTCATTTTTAATATTTGGGAAATATTATTTCTGTGTTTCTCTTGAAGTTTCCCCAGAGAGTACCATAGACCATTTTCTCTGTTCCCTTCTCCATAAGCACTCTAAAGTTGTTTGCAACTGGCGCCTTTCTATTTTCTTCCACTTAGTTAATATGTGTATGGTCTCAGGTTGGTCACTGATAACCAATGCCCCTCTGATGCCCACAGTTGAATCCACTAAGCTGTGGCTCCCACTAAATTTGACACCTCAGCTGATCAACAAGCCTCATCAAAGAGGGAGAAGATGCACTTAAGAATACATTAAGGGAATTACTGCAGTTTTGCAAGTGAGCAGTTGACTCATTAAATTGTGTTTTTATTCATCTTTCTTTAACTTACTGAGATTGGGAGAACTTTAGGCTGATTGGTAGATATATGAAAGACTTTGTAAAGACTGCTTTAGTCTGGTACAGGGAGAACTTTAGGCTGATTGGTAGATATATGAAAGACTTTGTAAAGACTGCTTTAGTCTGGTACTTTGGTTACTTCATGTATTATTTACTGTGGGACTTTTACTTAGCTTTGCAATATCCCAACATAAAATTATGTCTTGGTTCTAAAGATATTGGATAAAAATTTTGCAATCAAATTAAAGTTTTATGAAACTTCTATGTGTCTCAATGTTCTAGGAATCAGATAATAGTGTTAATGTGCTAAAATGTTGGCAGAGCAGTTACTCAATTAATGTCTCAGGGTACAAAATCCTGGAGATGTGTTATACTGTTCACATAGGGCTCCTAGAATCAATATGCTTATCTTGAAGCAGTCCAAAACTGTCAAAACAAACTCCTTTCAGAAGGGTATTTACAGAATTAATTCAAGCAAAAAATGTACAAGAATCTTTTTAAAAATAAGAAGACAAATATTAGGAGTTAAAATGAAATTGAGCCAAAAATAATCTAATCAGCAGCAAGGCCAGTGAATCAAGCAGCATAAATGATTTAAGAGATGATGATTGCATGCGTCAGCTCAGAAAAAAGATTGAGGGGCATGATTGGAAGCCAGGCAAGTGGAGAGGGGAACAATCAGAAAGAATTATTAGGCCCTACCAGCTTTTTATCTTCTGTTTCTGTGACCTCCTTGTCCCTTTATAATAGGTTGTATTCATTACCATTCTTCATCTAAGGAGCTGCAGAATACTGATTGACTAATAATTTCACGCAATCAAGTCACATAGGCATTAGAAATGCCAATTAGCAATGAATACTTGGGACAAATTTCCATGTGAAAATACATGTTTAAAAAAATAGAAATCAGTAAGTAGGGTTTGAGGTGATCTCTAAGAAACAGGTACTATCCTGTATTTCTCAAGATCAGTTTACAGAAAGTTTATCACCAGTATTGGAAAAAGATTTAAATGAATTAATTTTGCAATCAAATAGGAAAAGGGATTGAGAGTCTGCTTTGGAACTCTGAAAGGTACCTTATAAATTCAGTTCTTGCTCACCACATTAATGAAACCTGCAGATATTAAAAGAGTCAGCATTGGTCCAGTCATGGAATTCCAAATTCAAATTTCACTTCAGAGATTGAGCATGTGATCACTTGATTTCATAAAGATGTTACAGCATAGCAGAAAGCCATTCACTCATCAAACACATGCTTCTGGTTAGAACTATCCAATTACAGTAACAATCTATTCCCATTTTGTTCAGAAATCCCCACAGTTCAGCATTTGGCTCACCAGGGTCTATATCCCACCTGCCCTTTAAATTCACTGGGTTTTTTTTCCCATGTTCCCTTTAAACACAAGACACAAAAAAAGGAGCAGGAGCAGACCGCTTGGCTTCTCAAGCCTGCCTCTCTATACAATATGACCATAGCTGACTTCTGCTGGCCTCAACTCTTCTGCTGTGCCAGTTCCCCATAACCATCAATTCCTCGATCATTCAATTATTTATCTATCTCTACCTTAAATATATCTAATGATTTGGCTTCCACCACTCTTGGGGGGCAGAGAATGTCAGAAATCCACTACTCAATGGTTCACTGGAAAATTTATCATATTACTGTGTAACATCTTAAAAGAAAGGATTAAAATTGTGTCGGTGTATTAATAGGAGCAATATCCAATAGTCCAGAAAAACTGTTGGTCTGGCAGCACCAAAATCCTGAGGATGCCATATTATTGTTATTGCAGTACATTGCCAGGCTCTTTCCCTGTAACCCTCCAATTTATTTTCCATTAGTTATTTTTCTGATTTCATTTTGAAAGCAATGATTGAATCTGGTTTCTCCACCCTTTCAAACAGAACATTCCCAATTCTGTGTAGTCACTGTGTGACTTTTTCCCCTCATGTTTCCTTTGATTCTGTTTACAGTCATTTCATATGTGTTCTCTGATGTTTGAGTCTTTCACCAATGAGAACAGTTTTGCCTGGAAATTATATTTCTTTCGGTGTTAAACTGTCCTTGCATTTCGAGCATGTTTGAGTCCTCTGCAAAAAATCATTAAATGAAGCAGATAGGCATTTGAAACAGCAACAGGGAATCTTACACTCAGAAAGATGCATTAAAATGGGACCTGCACGATTCCAGACAGGTCAGCGCTGAGCCAACACAGCTTCCGACAGTTTGCTGCATACGAATATGAGAAAGGTGTCAGCTCTTAAGGACACACTCCCCATGGAAACCACACTGCTCCCATTAAGCCTGCTCCACCATTCAGTACGAGCCTGCCCCACCATTTATGGCTGATCCTCTATCTCATAGTCCCACTGTGTCCCCAGATCTCTTGATGCCCTTTGTGTATCGAATGTATCAAGTCTATTCAGCAGCTTGGCCTCCTACCCCTTCTGTGGCAGCGAATGCCACAAAATCATTGCCTTCTCTGTGAAGAAATTTCTCCTAAATGTCTTCCTCCACATTCTGTGACCTCTAGACCATGTCAGTCAGGGAAATCATCCTCTCCATGTCCAGTCTGTCTCATCCTATCAGACTTTTGAATACTTCAATGAGATTTCCTCTCATTCTTCTAAATAGTGAATGTAGGCCTAGAAGACCCAATAATTCTTCTCAGATTGTTTTGGAAGATATAAATACTTATCAGTCACTCACTGACAAATTATGAACCATTCTAGTATTTAGTCATACAGGAACTGATGTCCTTTGTATATGACACATACACAAAAGTATCTGGTCTCATGCCCCAACATTTATACATGTATCTTTGATTTGGATTCTCAACCTACTATAGCCATAATCAACAGACTCTATAATTCAAAGAAATGAGGCACTATATCTTAATCATTACATTAGTTACATTGTCTCTTCTCAATTTTGGGCTATCAGAGCAGACACTTTATCACAATTGTAAAGCAGCTAGTACATTTCTATGTTATTAAATTAATTCTCTCATTTGCCCCTCTATTTTATAGGGTAAACGACACAAGAGTTCGCTGGAAGCAGTCACCACACCAGACTCCAACCGAGGCCGCAACGAGAAGAAAGCCATCAAGTAGGTGCCTTGGTCAGGAAAGGAGAGGGGGTTGGAAAGGTTAAGACTTCAAGCCACAATCTTTTCTCAAAGTAAAGCTCTTGCATTGACTTTGCTCTGACTAAAGTGATAAAGCAATAAGTGATTAGTACTCCAAATGTCAGTGTAAATATTTCATCTCTTTAAGCTGTCACACGTGTTGATTCTATTGTCCATTTTGGTGGTATGAAATCTTTTGGTAAAGCAGTGAAATTATCTCCACAGCTTTCCTTTCCTCGTGAAAGCTGTGTGCAATCCGATGTGTTGGAAGATCTGGTGTACAATTTTTGCAGCTTCTCAGAAGATATTAAATCTCTCTTTGTTTATGAGCTATGTATATCTCTGTTTGAGGTTGAGAACAAACTTCAGCATTAAAAGTATAAGAGACAATTCTCTCCTGCGATAATAATAGTGACTATTTTTCCTGCAGCTTGTATAAAACGAGGAATTTATGGAAGAAATGTGAGAATAAATCATTATGCCTTGATATCCTTGTAGCGTGTGGTTGAACACAAGGGGCAGCAGGAATTCCCCTCACTATTCATGAGACTGATATTGGCTGAAATTATAATTTTGTTCTTTTAGCTTCAAAGTGTTTACCACAGCTTTTAGATTATAATGATGTACCTTGTTTCCTCTTTCTTTAAGCTCCGAAACCTGAGAGGTCTTGCCGACAATTTTGATGAAGTGATAAATATTACTCTAACCTGTTAAAAATGCCGTTATCTTTCATTGTATTTGTTACGCATGTCACGTGAAGGTACCTCAAAATGAGGTCGGGAAATAAACCAAATCCATTTCCTTTCCTTGTTATCTTTGCTGTTGAATGTTTATAAATTGCACTGAATGATTACATTGATTTCAGCTTAGATGGCAAAGTCTATGTGTAAGTTTTATTATGAACTAGGCTTGTGGATTGTAAATAAGATATTTTAATGTGTTAAATATTGTTTTCTCTTTTACCTTTTCCTCCAGTTTAACACTGTGATTGAATTGTCATTCATTCTTTGTCATCTCAAAGATTTGATTAACAAAATTACCAGTCCAATCAACTTCTGGATAGATTTTACGTAATACCACCATGGAACAGGTCTTGACTGAACCAATGTGGTTTATTTTAGCAGTGATTATACGTGGTGCACATTGTGTTTGTTTATATTTAAAATGCAATGGAATGGAATGCAATAGTGCATGCAGAAATCTCTCTCTCTGGCTCAGCACTTCAACAGTTCTCCATCTTGCCCTGCACCAATGGCCCACATTTTCTGCTATTCATACATTGGGCAATGTCTGCTGCATGAGTACCAGAAATGCTCCTAGTTATAATTACAGTTTCCTGTTTATGTTAAAAGATTTAAGAAATGTACTGATTATATGGTGCACTTTTAGGTCTCGGCCATTCAGTTCATGATCAACAGAAAATGGATTGCTTCCCTCTGATCTTTATTAACTTTAAATTGCGATGGCTATAATCACATATCTGAATCATGATATGAGGATTTTTGTCTTCACAATTTCAGCAGGATATTATGTCAAGAGCAAGTAAAGATCTACTTCATATTATGTTTCTTTCTGCTGTATACCACAGGTCACTGTTGGCAGAGCAGATGACAGGGTGTGTGACTATTAGCTCGTAACATAGCACATGACACAAATGGATCCCAAGTATTGTTGAATAACTTGCATAGTCCACAAATGCTAGTCACTTGCCAGCTGACCATCACTTATGACTTTGTAACATTAATCTTCAGTGCAATTTTTGAAATATATATTGAAGTATATACTGTACTCTTAAAGACAAAAACACCAATTATTTTGTGCCTTGTGTAGTATTGTGCTGTTAAACTTAGATTTTCAGTCTTCAGTCAGTCAATATAATTTTGGAATACTTAATTGTCATTATTACTGTAATTCAACTCTGCAGTTTAGATGATAGGCTTGAGATTGGTTCCTTATCATTTTGTTTGTGCTCCTCATCTATGTTGCAGTCTAGAGGCTACCTGCCAGTACTCCCATGATTTTGAGTCCAGGAGCAGGTGTAGGTGTATGATGAACAGTGCTGTAGTGGGCTGGACCAGTAGGTTCTCTGCCCCCTAATACTGAGGGGACATCAGGTCTAGGCATCTGGGCTAGGCAACAGGCAATTGGAATGTTGGGGAAGACCAGGATGAGGGAGAGAGCTTGGGAATTGAGGGGGAAAGGAAAGGGTATAAGAGGACATAGCAATAACTTGGGCTGACCACCACCTCACCCACTCTCCATCAGTCTGGTGGCAACAGAGTATTGCTGCAAGAAAATAAATGTTGGAAGTCTCAAGGCTCTTGGAAAGAAAGCTCTTTCCAGATGGTGCTTCACAGACCACCTGACAAACAAAAGGAGCCACAGAATGTGCACTGTGCCTGAATTACTCTGAATCTACCATAATTAGCATCCGTGAAGACACTACTGGCTTCTCTATCAGGAAACTCCATTACTGGTTTGATAAGAGTGACGAGGAGATCAAGGAGCTAGTTAAGTACAAATGCAAGGCATTCTTGTTTGGGAGCTCCATCACATCTCAAGAGAAAGAAACAGTTCAACGTGTATCTACAGGCCGAGGTCCAAATGAAAACCAGAGGAAAAGATGGTAGGTGGAAGGAGCACCAGAGGTCCAACAACTTGCTGGTAATGAAATGCAGGTTATTCAGCATTGTCAAGACCACCTATATGGCCTAATCACCTAAGGGCCTACCTTGCTGAAAGCTAAGAGGAGAGATGAATTGATCAAGGTCAGAGAGGCAATCAGCACACTCTGGATGGAATGTTTCAAAGAACTCTTAACCATGACTCTGTCCTTGACATGAGTACCCTTCACCCAATTACACAGAGAACTATCTTGTTCTGCCTCATTATCACCTCTGATCAACAAAGGAAGTTGAAAAGGCCACATGTAGACTGAAAAAATAGCAAGGGCCTTGCGAGCAGATATTATTCTTTCTGTAGCTCAAAACTTGGCAGAGGAGAACTTCAGTCACAAATTCACAACCTCATCTCCTACATCTGGAATGGGAGAACATACCAGAGGACCTTAGAGATGCTGTAATTATGACCATCCACACAAAAGGAGGCAAAACTGGCTGCAATATTTACAGAGCTATCTGCCTGCCAGGGTCATCCTCAACTTCCCCCTCCCATTAGCCAAGGAGCTGCTCTGGAATCCCTGTGTAGGTTCCACCCATCTGGTGGCACAGTGAACATGGTATTCACCGCATGTCAAGTCATCCAAGAGGAATGCAGGATGCACCATCAACCACTATATATGGCTATTTTTAACCGCAAAACACTCTTTGATTTTTTCAATTAAGACTATGAAGCATTCCTGTCAGATTTGACTGCCCACTATTTTTTTTCTCCATCTTGCATCTGCTACATGATGGCGTGCAAGCCATGACCTTAAACAGTGGGTCTACACTAGACTAATCTCATTGCGGAGTGGTGTGACATCGCCTAAAACTTTTGTCAAGCTTTCCTGCCACAATGGCACACCTTTCCTCCAACAAGCTTCCCTCTGGAGTGGAGCTAATCTACAGGGCAAATGGAAAGTGTTCAACTTGTGTCACCTGCACTCCAGAATGCAGATCACCTCAACTCCAGTTATTGAGCAGTGGTATGCAAATAGCATTTGTGTTGTTGCAAGTTCAAGGCCATTGTTGACAAGATCATTGAAGCATCCAAGAGTACAGGCCTTACACTCAACATTTGTGAAACAAAGATCCACTATCAACTTGCCACACTGCTAAATACCAGCCTCAGACAGTAAATGTTCACAGTGTTGAACTAGAAAGTGTGGACCACTTCCCATATCTCTGGAGCCACTTCTCAATGAAAACAGACATCAGTGCATCAGTACAGCCTTTGGTCATCTGAGGAAAAGGGTGTTTGAAGATCAAAGTCACAAACTTAAGCACAAAGCTCATGGCCTTCCGCCCAGTGGTGATCCGTTCTCTCCTGTATGGTTCTGAGACAGGAGCTACATATAGCAGGCACCTCACCACTGTAGAGATACCACCAATGCTGTAGTTGCAAAATCCTCCAAATCCACTGACAGGATAAGCAAAACACCATCGGTTTCCTTTTCCAGGCCAATATCCCCACTACCAAGGCCTTAATTACACTGGAATTGGAATTGGTTTATTATTGTCACATGTACTGAGGTACAGTGAAAAACTTGTCTTGCATACCGTTCATACAGATCAATTTATTACACAGTGCATCAAGGTAGTACAAGGTAAAACAATAACAGAATGTAGAATAAAGTGTAACAGCTACAGAGAAAGTGCAGTGCAGGTAGACAATAAGGTGCAAGGTCATAATGAGGTAGGTTATGAGGTCAAGAGTCCATCTTATCATACAAGGGAACTGTTTAATAGTCTTATAACAGCGGGATAGAAGCTGTCCTTGAGCCTGATGGTATGTGCTCTCAGGCTTTTGTATCTGCTGCTTGATGGGAGGGGGGAGAAGAGAGAATGTCTGGGGTTGGTGGGGTCTTTGATTATGTTGGCTGCTTTACTGAGGTAGTGAGAAGTATAGACAGAGTCTATAGAGGGTGCAGTAGTTTCCATGATGTGCTGAGCTGTGTCCACAACTCTCTGCAGTTTCTTGCAGACACGGGCAGAGCAGTTGCCTTACCAAGCCATGACCGCAAGGCCACGTTGCTCACTTGCTCGATACTAGACTCCCGAAACAACTACTCTATTCTGAGCCCCATCATGGTGGAGAGAGGAAATGTTTAATGACATTCTCAAAGCCTCTGGGAGAACGTATAAAGTTCCTACCGACACATTGGAATCCCTGGCCCGTAATGTCTCAAAATGAAGAAGGATCATTCAAGATGGCATTGAGAACTACTCATCAGGAATACATGGAAGCCCGGTGTTATCACTGGAAAGAGTGCACCACCTCCCAAACTGCCCGACCTGTCTGTCAACACTTGGCACACCTGTGGCAGAGCCTGATGGCGCCACTTGGCCTCCTCAGCCACCTCAGAACCCACAGACCTAGAGTCATCCTTGATCCCAAGGGCCTGCCTAAAAGAGAAGAAAATATGCCTAGATGGGAAAGCAGTAACCGTGTCACAAGTATATAAAGACAATTCTTGCAGCTACAAAAAATTTCTGAATACCCGACAATTGAAAGACTTCTTAAATCTCACTTGATTTCATTTCCTTACTTTAAACAAAAGGCATGTTTTTCATTCTACCTCCTCCAATCACAATTGTTTTTCCTCAGATGGATTAAAATTGTAATTCATATTCTGGCCTGAAGTACTTTGATCCAAATGGAAATTGCAACAGTTTGTAAAATGCACAGGGAGTTGATGTGGGCCTTAGAAGTTCCTTTTTTTTCTTTTAGGTCACACCTCTTAACTATATCATTTCATATTCTGGAGTGTTCTTTTTGCACTGATCGAGCTGACAGATATTTATGCTGGGAAGTAGAGTGCTTTTCATTTCAGGCACCCAAGTCAAGATGAGAGTTGGTGAAGAGTACAGAGATTTCTATCAACGTGCTTCATCCTCAGCCTCAGCACAACACCAACAATGCCACAACTGTGATGGTTTTCAAATCTCCCACCAAGCCTCTCTACATTAAATTAAACTAGATTAAGAAACTAGATTGAGATTGCTAGGTTCATACAGAAGTCTGAAATACAGAGATTACCCTACCAATCATTCATGAATTGTAACACCAACTCAAGATCATATAGTGAATTAAACATTAACTTTTTAAAGAGTGTAGGAGTTAATTTATTTTCATCTGACCAAAGATCACATTAATAAAGCCACATCCTATATTTCAGTATGTTTAGCCACCTGTTCCAAATCTGTCTGTCAGTGACGCTTTCAGCTGTTTGACATCACAGCAGTTGCAGGAGATTGTCAAATATCTCTCTCCACAGGCAAGAACAGTAGGGATCAGTAGTTCAATCTAATGTTCACTTTTCAGGAAATAATTAGTTGGAAAATATTTTTATTAACAAGTATCTAAATTTCATACTTGAAGTATGTCTACAATTCACTTCTTGCACAAATCTGTGGACTTAAAGACGGGCTCTTACTCTATACCCAAAATGTAGAATCCCAAAGTGCAATTTTATAACAGTGTGGAGTTAGCAGACTTATTTTCAGGTCATAAAAGTGGAATAATATTTTGAATTATGTTCCAAAAAGATCTTTACCAAGTGTCTCTTTGTACAAATGCATTATTTTCTGTGCCATGAAATCTATCCAAATATTTAAACTAAGAATGGTTGTCAGTGCTGGAGAATAGAAAGCTTGTGACATTTTCCATCCAGTGCCAGAAAAAAGCCCCCCAGGACTTCCATAATAAGAATTAATAAATGATGAAGCTCCCTTTGCCTTGTCAATATGGTTTAAATGAAGAGTCTGTCAATCACACCCAGGACAAGTTCCTATTATAGGTTAAAACTTTATCTGCACCATCATCCAATGCAGTTTTTTTAATGCATTCCATCAGCCTCATTCCAGTCAAGTACAGGATTGGGAGGGTGCAGAGTAAATCTTTAAACTATGCTCTTGGATTTTCAGAAGCTATGTTTTTTTTTTGGGCTTGCTACCAGAAGATATAAATCCAAAGAAATCCAGCAGGGTGTTATAGTGTAAGACCAGGACTGGGCCCAGTTATCAGGCATTCTGTCAGCATTACCGGAGGAGTCTGCCAAAATAACTCAAAAAATAAATGGGATCAATTTGTTTATGAGACTGAAATCAGATTTTTATTCCGTACACTGAAATACTTTCAAAAACAGCTGCACATATTCTCAGCCAGAGAGGAAGCGCCCCTCTCAATCAAGTCTGATGACCACAGTGCTGTAAGTGACAAAGATACACATAATTTGTTTATAATTATCCTTTGTTTAATACCCTTTACTGGAAAATCACACTGCTTTCATTGAGAGAAGTTGCTGTAGGTTCTGTCACTTTCACTTGCTCCATTCTGAGCAAATTGACTGCTGGCTGCAAAAATGATTGCATGCTTTAATTCTGAGCATAATGCCTCCATCTCCAACTGGTTGTTTGACAGTACTATCAATAGACACACATCTAAAACAATATATAGCCACAGCTAATGCACTAAAATTCAGTAAGTTTTCAATTGTTGCCCATTGTTTCTTCAATATAATTATTGTGGAATGTTCATTGGTGCTTATGCAGTTATTTCCATAGTACAGTAGTTTGTTATTGAAGAATAGAACAGGGTACTAGTGACAGGAATCTAGGGTATCAATTGCAGAAGAGGGGATTGGAAGGAATCTGGTATACCAGCGAAAGAAGAAGGGAGTATCAGGAAACTTAGAAAAATGTTTTAGAGTAAGGGAGAGATTGAGGAAAAAATAAATTTATGATATTTTGCATCTAAAGATAGCTTTATTGGAAAACTGATCAATTTATTGATTTGAATAAATCAATAAATTGATTTGACAGATTGTTCAAGCAAAGATCATTGTGATAAAGTAACTAATGTGAAGAAGTAATTAAATTTGGGGCTCTGCTGCATTGGGTGATTGCTCAAGGACACGTTAACCATGGCATTGTTTAGAAAATACATTCAGAAGTGACCCCTTCTTAAAATCTCACCTGCTTAAACTGAAGCTTTAGGTTGTGATTTAGTGAAGGACAGCACAGAGTTCTTGTATAGGTAAACAACTACTGAGAACACCACGGAGTTTGTTTAGTGAAGAAATATTGATGATGTGATATAGCCAAACAATTTGTTTGTTTATTTAGTGGATGTAGGTGTTGCTGGTGAGAATAGCATTTAATGCCTTTAATAAGCTGGTACTGGGCACTTCCTTGAAAAGCTGCCATTCTTGTGAAAGTACTCCCACAATATTGTGAGTTAGTAAGTTTTAGACTTCATATCCAGTGATGATGAAGCAATATATTCCTCATTTAGTATGGTGTGTGAGTTGGAGGGGACAGGCAAAATGGGGGCCTACTTCCCTTCCCTCCCCTTGGTTTGACCATGGCTTTGGGAAGTGCTGTCAGAGTAGCCTCAGCAATAACCACACTATATTGACTGTTGTTAGAGCGAGTACTTAGAAAAGTGGATGGAGTAAATGCCCAGGGTGGTAGAAACAGTGCTTTTAAATTGATGCATACATTATTGCTAATTATATAGCTGAAAAAAAGAAAAGCACCAATTTTACTAAGTTTAAATGAAATAAAATATATTCAGTGGCACAGTAGCAGGGAAGCCAAAACCAAAAAAAATTAATGACCTTGTGTATATTTCATTGTGACCAGATTTTTGAAACAACAGACAGATTGTTCAAGCAAAGATCATTGTGATAAAGTAGCTAATGTGAAGAAGTAATTTAGTTTGGGGCTCTGCTGCATTGGGTGATTGCTCAAGGACATGTTAACCATGGCATTGTTTAGAAAATGCATTCAGAAGTGACCCCTTCTTAAAATCTCACCTGCTTAAACTGAAGCTTTAGGTTGTGATTTAGTGAAGGACAGCACAGAGTTCTTGTATAGGTAAACAACTACTGAGAACACCACGGAGTTTGTTTAGTGAAGAAATATTGATGATGTGATATAGCCAAAAAAATCCAAGCATGAAGATTTTAAACATAACCTTTGTAAATAAGCCATCTTTTCAGAGGGTCTACCAATCAGAAGTAGATTCAAATAGAAAAAATAATGATGATTCTGATGAATCTACATAGATAGCAGAAAGTGTTTAGTGCCGTACAATTAACACATTACTGAGCTGGAAGAAAACTGACATCAAAATGGGGAATTGCCAAGAATAGAAAATAAAATCTGCAGCTAAAATTGGAGCTGAACAGACTAACATTATTAACATGTTCCTTTGAAATATACACTTCTCTAGACTTAATAGAAGAAGAATTTAAACCAAAGGATAACTTTTAAATTGAAGATATAGATAGAGCATAAAATTCGTCATGACATACTATTCTGCAAAAAGTTCCTGCAGCCTGTGAATTAGTTCTGCTTCCATCTAATATGATTTTATATAAAATATCCCAGAAAGATATTATAATGGAGCTTTGTTTACATTGCTCTGGCACCTGGCCAGAACACTTTGGCCTGCTGAGGTATTTGTCATTTGACATTTTGGGGGGAGAAAAGGTAAATTGAATGCCAGCACACAGTACGAGGCAGGGCCTGCTGGTGATTTCCCCTGATACAATGGTTGATTTGAAGTCCACCCTTGCCATTGTTGTAAAGCAGAATCTGTAAGCATTGGATTGTTCTCCCACTGATAGGAAATGTAAACCAATGTTAGAATGCTAACATGCAGATTAACCTTACTTTCATGCATGATGCATTGTTGCAGGTGGTTACTCTGCTCAGTGTTAAAGGAACCACAGGCTCAGACTCCCTACCATGCAAGAGAGCCAGAAGTCAATACAGTATGCAATGGCACTATGTCGTAGTTTGTGTAATATGGGATGGTCTTCGTTCTACATTCTAACGTTCCATTAATTTTCAAACTTATGAGGTCTTTTGATCAGGTAAATTAGGATATTTTCTCGACTTGATATGGAATCATTAAATTGAAGATGGTCAAAAGAAAAGCAAGGACACTTTTATATAGGCAATTGTTAGAAAATGGATTGGCATGCCAGAAATATTGGGAAAAAAACTGAACCAGTAATGTATGTTTTAAAAGATGGATAAATATTGAAATATAACATTTGAACATATGAGAAATGCCACATCTCTTAGCTTATTCAGTGTGGACATAAATATAAAAGACCATTTCACTGCTCCCTGCAGAGTAAAGTTCTGTGATCCAATGGAGGAAGGCAAAGACAAAGACAAATGGCTGCAGCATTTTTTCAACAACAGTTCAGCCATGAGCTCAGAATTTAGTCCCTCTCTTTCACACCCCAGCACCCCATGTTTTAGAGACTATATATTGCTCTCAAAGGTGGAGAAATACTGTATGTGATCAAAATAATGGCTCCTCCTTAAAAGTGTACTTACAGAGATTTGAAAGGCACATTTTTCCAAGGAATCTTGCCAGGCATGAATTTGCAAACTCAGATGTATTCACACGGTAAATGTTAACAGTCAATCTCATGCAATGCACCGAACTAGCTTCACTCTTAAGAAAGGCACTCTAGCCGGCTTATCTAGTCTTGAAAGGTTTAGTTTTTCAATTTTGCATTCATTCTGGCATGTTTCACCTCATTTCACCTCATTGCCTTTTTACTATTTTTATAATATTCTTAAGATATTTCAGTTTTTGGGCAAGCAGATTTTTTGAAATCAATGCTATCTACACTTAATTACATTTTTATTTTCTGTGTGCTATTCAAAGACATCTTTGAGAAAAGATTTGATTATCTTTCCTCACAACATTAAGATAATGAGACCATTATTCCCTGGACTGAACCTATCTCTGTTTTTAAAAGAGGGAATCTCATTAATTCTTCACCAGTTCGCTATCAAAATTTTCTTTGATGATTTTTTTTAGGTAGATTAACAGTGACTCTCATATCACTGCAATATGCGCAATGTCATCTAACCATTTAGTGGATTGGTTTATCAACTATCTTTTCCCTTCCAATCTTAATGTCATTTTAATCTTTCCTTTGAAAGCCATGCCCAAAATGTTAGATTCCCTGGTAAATATTGGGGCAAAATAACTGCAATTTTTTTGTAATTTGACTCTCATTTGTTGTGTGAGTCCTTTGGTGGCCCTATTCCCTGATTTAATGCTGGGTCTGCACTGGTCCACAACTTAATCCCCTGGACATTTGACACAATCGGTCATTTTTTTTTGTGTGTAGAATACTTTTTTTCCTGTTCAATTTTAACTTTTTTAAACTTGTTCATAATTTCTCATAGTCTTCTATGTCATCTTTCCTCTACTAGCATTTGACCTATCAATGAGTTCTTAGCTTGCATCACACAATTTAGTTCAACAGCTGAACACAAACATTTTGAGAGTGGAGATTGTCCCAGGGCTCAGCTTCTTGGCTATTTCAAAAGTTTTGGGAGACCTATTAGCAGTGTATTTGCCCTGGGATCTGAGTCATAAGTATAAAGTGACCAGACGAGGATCAAATTCTCTTCCTGAGAGGCTATGACGATTCTAAGTGCTAAGTCTCAATGTGGTCCTTCATGAATTCTGATGTACAGATTAATGGTCATTAATCGTAACATTATATTGCACAAAAGTCATTCCATTGACTGTGCCAATCTTTAGTGGAGGTCATTAATTAATCCCAATTCCCTACTCTTTCCCCTTAGTCTCTTTTTAAAAAAGAATCTTTTTCAAGTACCTCTGCATTCTCTATTTTCTTTTGAAATTAACTGTTTTGAAAAGTATTTCCAGCACCCTATCAAGCAATGCATTCTTAATCATATTTTAAAGGAAAATCAAAAAACTGCAGATGTTAGAAATCTGAAATAAAAATAGAAGGTGCTGCAAACACTCAGCAGGTCAGGCAGCACCTGTGGAAAGAGAAACAGCTAACATTTCAAGTCTGGGATCCTTTCTCAACACTGGGAATAAGGAAAGATGTTTCCGGCATTTTCTATTTTTGTTATTAAATTTTTTTAAAGTTTGCTCAATTTAGATATGGTTCTTTTTTCAATGATTTTAAGTATGTGTCTGCTAGCTATCAGCCCTTCTGTCATTGCAAACAGTTTTTCCCTACTCTATCAAAACCATTAAAATCTTTGGAACAAGATTTTAAAAGCTTTGGAACAATTTCCAGTTTCTCCAACTGAAGTATTCATCCTCAGTAAATCTCCTTGCACATTTCCAAGGTCCTGACAGGCTTTATCAAATGTGGTGCTCCAAACAGAAGAGGGCAGCTCTAAATTTGCAATAATTTTCCAGAGGCCATCATGCTGTTTGGGATGAGACTGGGATTGTCCTGTTGCCCCAATAAGGAATGTCCTCCCAGTGAAAATGAAGTGTCAACTTTGGTGAGAATATCAAGCTAAATTTACTAAAATTGGTTTTAAAAGGTTTGCCTGATGAGATGAAGATCTCTTGGTGACATGTGTTAAGACAATTGGCATTAAATCTTGAGGAAATCTCATGTGGTTTATCTATATCACTAAACCACTTGCTCAAGCCAACCCAACCCACATCCGCTTTCTATATATTCACTCCACAAAACTGTTTGATTTTTAGTATCCTGTATTATTCCTCATGTTTCTGTTTCCAAAATTGTGACTATTATCAAACTTTGATATTGTTCCCCTTGCATTTATTGCCAACCCATTTATTAAAAAAAATTAGTAAAGGTTCTTTGAATCCACTCCTATTCTCATCTTGCCACTTCAAAAAAAAATCTTTCTATTATTATTGCTTACTATTGCTTTCTATGACCTAACCATCCCCATACATTTCTTACCAAGTTGTTCACATGACCTAATATCCCATTTACATGAGATGTTCAACTGAGGACCACTGGCTTCTCATTTTCTCGACAAAGTGATCTTTTCAAAAAATGTAATTAAATTGGTCAACAGATCCACATTAATTACTTTGATTAGCCTAAATTGTGCTGTGTTCCTTAATTTAGATTTTATTGTGTTAGTTTTTGTTTCGATCACTCTCACATTTCATTCAGAAGGTTATAGTTTAAACCCCATTTCATTAATCATCCAGTCTGTTTCTAAAATACTTCATCTCTGTGATATGCTTTTGAATGTCCTGAGGGTTGGAAGATGCTTTCTAAATTGAAGATGTTTATAGCCCTGGGTGGATTGGGCGATGGGAAGGTGGTATTCTTCAATATGTCCCATGTGCAGATTCAGTAACCACTTGTGCATTTCAAATTTGCTAGTGATGTATTTTACCATGAGAGGCAAAAGGAAGTTCAAAGTTTGCCCATAACTCAGTTAGAACTGGCTGTTCTATAATTTCCCTACTTATCCCCTTCTTCTTTCTTTAAGAAACAATTAGCAACCTTCATTCCTTTTTCATAATAATCCTTCCATTAATATTTGGAAAATTGAATCGTACCTCTGCTGCCCCATCTGCCTTGTATTATTTGATCTATTTCTTTTGTTGATTTCTCTATGTTTTGGTTTGTTATTATTTGTAATAGTTGTTTTTTTAATAATTATCTTTATTGAAGCTCTTCCACAACGCCTTTGGATGTTACATATCATAGAGAGATACAGCACAGAAACAGGCCCTTTCGCCTATCAAGTCAGCACTGACCATCATTGAGTCTCATTTTTTTTGAGTCTCATTTTCATTTTCATCTCTAAAAAAAATAGAAACAAAAGAAGAATTTCAATCATACCCTCGCTCTCAAATATAAAATGACTTCCTCCATTTGTAAGTGATCCTACCTGTCGTGGAGTCATACAGCACAGTAACAGGTCCTTTGGCCCACTGAGTCCATGCCAACCATTAACTGCCCATCTATGCTAATCCCATTTACCAACAGATAGTCTGTAGCTTCTATGCTTTGTTCTTTAACTATCTTTTGTTCACATACTTGTGAAGGTTCTTAGGCCAAGAATTTCTATAACATGATGCAGTTTTGTGTGCCATAAAAATTGCTTGAGAAGTGGATTCCAGGACTTGCCATAATAAAGTCCCCTGTTTTCCTTTTGATGTTGAATGGGAGCAGAAGAAGACTTCTTTATTAAATCAGCAGAAAGATCAGCAGAAGCGGTGTTTATAAGCACAGTGGCAGAAGGGTCTCCAAATCTGCTCAACAAGCTGAATGTCATCGTGCTTTAGGTAAACTCATTTGGGTGTTGCCTCTTCCACACTTTACCTGTTTCTTAAGGAAGTAGAAACATCATGCAGTGGGATTTAGGGGCTTGTGTACATAATGTATTCAAAGTACTGCAGACCTATCATGACCTCAATCAGGTATTGCTTTTACTTAATTACTAGGAACTTTGTCAAAGAATCCTTGGAGAAGCCACTTTCAGTTGTCTCTGACTAACAATTCAGCTGCTTTGCTCCCTGCAGTATATCCTTTGCTCAGCAAAATGTTCTTCCCCTGAGGTCCTTCGACTAACAAACTTGTTTTCTCTTTAAGACAAATCTCACAGAAAAAGATGATATTAACTTTCCCAAAGATTTGGGCATGAACACTAAAACTGTTGATTCCTGTCGAACTCAGTTGTTAAATGCTATTTCCTCTGCCAGGGAATTTGCTCACCACCTGACCAAGTATTCACCCACAGTGATAAAATCCAGCTTTAACAAACATATTTTTCATATTTCAGCTTCTGTTGTGTTTTCCCTCTTTTCTCTCTTTGCTATTCTAGTGATCTTGACAAAGACTTTTGGAATAACAATGACAGCACAGTACAAAAGAAATGGAGTTCCTACCCTCCAAAGGAGTTCATTCTAAACATTTCGCCTTATGCACCTTATGGTGACCCACGTCTTTCACTCAAGTGAGTTTCTTTCAATGGTTTGGTTGTCTATAAGTATGTTAAGCTTCCTTCCTCTGTCTTTTACCCATCCACCCAATCACCCACTCACGCCCACTCCCAAATCCTTTGCAACCCCATGGATAACTTGACCCCATGGAGACGAACAACCCTCCTGATCATGTGCCTTGCTTGAAGTTCACATCTGAAAATCCTTCCTCATCTGATCCATCTTCCAAATGTGGGATAGCAGAGGGTTGCTCGTTGAGGCCTGTACAAATATTCTCTCTGTGACACTGTGTGGTAGAACTAACATTTTAAAAAATGCTGCTTATAAAAATGGCTGTCTTGACGGTGTTGATAGAATTTCTCTGGCTGCTTAATCCCCTTTTGCTGTTTTTTTTTGAGCTTTGGAAGAAAGGGCTGCGTAGGTGTGCACTGATGTGCTTTAGCGGCAGATCTGCTTTACTCCAATCTTCAATCAGGGCTGACTCACTCTCTGTCCACTCTGCTTCCTGTCCGTACTAGTGGCTCTCTCATGTCCGGTAACAAAGCTCCAGTAGCTGAAAAAGAAACGCGCACGGCCGAGAAGCAAACCCGCAGCAACAGCATGAAGAGCAGTGGATCTTCCAACAGTAATCGGGGTGAAGCTGCCAATGGGAAGGTTGGGAAAGGTGGGCGCTGGCACACAGTCCAGACTCTCCTAGCATCGGGCAAGCTCAACCAAGCTAAGTGAGTTTAACTGAGTGGTTAAATACTTACTGAGACTGTGACGGCCGAAGAAATCAGTCTTTCAATAATGAAGTAATTTTTGCAGGAAATTAATAAGTGTCTTCACAACATGACTCCCCAGCAGCACTGAATCCCATCATTTGTTCATTACACTTACACATTCATGGGTTTTAAGAATATTTATACTTTCTAATTGTATCCATTCACTTACCATGACAATAATTTGTCTTATCATGCCCACAATACCATTGAAAGTCTCACTAACACTTTATTTAGCATGCTTTGGATCTAATAAATGATGGATGTTCATTGCAGCTTCATGGGCCTGCTTTCTCCCTGTGACTGACTGGAGTTGCATTGTGGGAGATGAATGTTCTTTTCCCAATAGCAATATGTTGAGAAGGACAAGCCAAATGACTTGTCTAGCTTTGTGACCAGATTGTAATAAATTGACAAACATGAAGTTTGACATTCAGCTGGCAGGGCAGCGTTCCTTTCTCTGGTGGTATTATTTCACTGGCTTTCCTATCAATAGAAGCACTAGCTCTGTATTATCAACAAAACAATTGCATTTACAGTGTTGTTGATTTAGGTTTAATGAGAAAGTCTGTTCCCACATATATTGACTTACTCAAAAGAGGTCCTTGATTTTGTAAGAGAACCTGCACAAGAAACAGAAAATTTCATCAAACCAAGTTAGGACACGGGAAATATTAACGCAGCAAGATCTCTTTTCATTTAGAAAATTATGGAAATTAAGTGGATCTTGTCTGATCTTGTTCCAGAATCAGGTGCAGAACCAAGCAGAAAAAATGGCTTGGACTAACTTAAAGCAACTCTAGGATCAGGTATTTTATGAAAGTAAAAATAGGTTATTCATTTGGAGGGAAATGTATCCTTTTTTACGTGGACGTGGTCCTTGCAATTACCGCAGAATTTTATTGTAACACGGTATTCTCAATAGCTTGCTAAATGCTACACCTCAATGATGCTGGTATCTATGGCTAAATGAACTATAGTTTTAAAAAAACTTGTGAAGGTGGCCTCTCAAGTATATTTACTTTTGGTGTTCTGTTCTTCCCTGGTGGAAAATAATGAAAGTATGTCCACTTTTCCTTATCTTCTATCAGGTAGCCCGAGGAACAATTGTGTATAAGGCAGAAATTGTAGTATGTTTTGTTTCATCGTTACAGGTCTCTGAGTCTTTGTGTCAGAGAATTTACACAAAGACTAACCTCACTAAGAAGGCAAAACGCTCCCTTGATGTTAATTATTAACCTTTATACTGCACACAAGCAACATCTGAGAATTTTAGCAATTTTTTTTCTCTCGTAGTTAATTATATATAAGAGCAGTGGCCTAAAACAGCCTGGGTCCAGATGTATAAAATGTAATGATAGCGGCATATGCCTGTTAAACACATCATGGAGGTGACTTTAAACTGACCCTGGATTTTTTGGCAAGCTTATAGCATCAGAGTTCACTGGTGCCAAAAGTTTAAATTTGATTTGGGGCTGTGGGTGTTTGTGTATGCATCAATGTAAGGGGCCAAAAGAGATTAGGGTTGCAGGTAAGGTTAGGGGTCAGGACTGGTCTATTTTCAGACTAGGGGTGTATCAAAGTATCAGATTATTTTAATGGAGTTTGGAGGAGTGACCCTGGTCCTCTGGGACATACAAGTATAAGTGAAATCGATGTTTCATAAGATCACCAGTTAACGTTTGGGAGAGCAGGCATCCTCTTTAATAAGATAATCTTAAACAGGGTCTAATATAACACATGGTCCTTGATTTGCATTTTAGGTAGGCTTCTAGCACTTGGCTCAGATGAGAGCTTCACCTCTGCAACAACAGATCTCTTGGGAAGGTGGTGTCTGCCTCACTCTCACTGTGAAGCCATGCACTCCCTCTTCCACCCACCCTCAGCCCTCCCCTCCTGCCATTTTTTTGGGTAGCTGTCTCTGCCCAGATATGCTTAAAATCTCTCTCCCGGCCTCTTTACACCAGTTGATTGTACGTCACACTGCTGAGCCAACACCACACAAAACATCTCTGCAAGATATGAATTACCAGGAATAAGTCATACAATGTAATTTATTTATGTAATGAAACTGCCCAGAATATGTTTAGCTAGCGAGAGCCACCTTTGTCCCTAAACAGAATGCCAGCCTGGGCCAAAACCTGGGGTATCCAAGTCCCTTTTGATTTTCCCACCTCCTTTCACTGCATTCCAAATAGTTAACGTCTGA
Source organism: Pristis pectinata (assembly GCF_009764475.1). Classification (NCBI taxonomy): domain Eukaryota; kingdom Metazoa; phylum Chordata; class Chondrichthyes; order Rhinopristiformes; family Pristidae; genus Pristis; species Pristis pectinata. The sequence continues at coordinate 35,036,919 of NC_067418.1, forward strand.
AGTGCATCTGACGACTCTTAAACCTCCAATATATTGTCTAATGATTACTCCTTCCCTTGGGTGATAATACATTTCTGTGTTGAATAGCACTTAGAAGAAATACTGAGGTTATCAAGAACTCAGAATGGGTGGAGGAACTGGGTGGAGGAACTTCAGTGTCCATCACTAAGTGTATCTCAGCAGCACCATCACTGATCGAGCTGGTCAAGTCCTGAAGGGCGCAGCAATCAGATTGGGCCTGCAACATTTGGTAAGAGAACCAACACAAGGGAAAAATCTTGGCCTTACCCTCACCAGTGTATCCATCACAGATGTCCATGACTTTCTGCCCTCGATGAGACATGTCAGTAATGTGATGAAATATTTCATATCTGCCTAGATGAGTGTGGTTCCAAGCTCACTCAAGAAGTGCAAATCCATCCTGAATAAAATAATTCATATCAATGTCAGCCTTTGTCACCTACATTAACACGCACTCTCTCCATGGTAGCTTGCACTACTGCAAAACCCACTGCAGCAAATTTCCCACTAGACCTCTGTCACCCAGAAGGACAAGGGCGACAGAAACATGAGAGCACTTCTGCTTTCAAGTTCCCACCCAATTACTCACCATCCTGACTTGGAAGCACATTGTTTCATAACTGGCATAGAATCTTCAAACTTCCCTGGGACAGCTCACCGAGAGTGCCTTCACCACAAAATCCGCACAAGCTCGAGTAGGCAACTACCTAACTTCTTCTCAAAAGTATTGGTATTGGTTTATTATTGTCACTTGTACTGAGGTACAGTGAAAAACTTGTCTTGCATACTGATCGTACAGGTCAATTCATTACACAGTGCAGTTACGTTGAGTTAGTACAGAGTGCATTGCGGTAGTAATTACAGAATGGCATTAAATGCTGTCCGTTAAAATTTAAACACAGTCAGGGAGCCTTGAGATATTAATAGAAAGAGTTAATAGATTGATATCAAATGTTTCATGGGACACGTCTGCTGGATTTAAGAAAAATGTTTTGTTTATGGAGGGAACTCTTCCTCAGAGTCAATCAACATTTTGTGTTTTCCTGCTAGATCATAGAGTATATCTTTAAAACTGTCCAAAGATTGAATGTGATATTGAGTCCATGATAGATCTAATTATATGCGATATGTAAACAATGGGTTTGATGAGGTCAAATGAACTCTGAGCTCTGTGTTTTCTTAGGGAAGTAAACATGGTGAGGAAGAGTTTGGAGCAACTTCAAAGTCATACAGTTGCATCACATAAATTACTGACACGGAGAAAAATTATTCTCATAATTCAAATGCTTTCTATACATTTATTGAAATTCCTTATGATAAAAAGGTTGATAATTTATTTGAGCAATTGAAGGCATGTTACAATTGTACGAGTTGCTTCAGGCAAATATATCCTGGAAAGGCTAGTCTGAAAGTTGCTTGGTGTAATTATCATTATCAGACAACTCAAACTACTCATCCAATTGATTAGTTTTAAATTATAACTTAATTCTGCAGAAAAGGTGTTTATGGGAATTTAAATTTGCTGGCTTTTTGAAGGGCACAACTGTGATTCCATAATGATGTGGGGTGAACATGTCTATGTACATCTATTACCACACAGTATGGCCTTTTTTAGATAATTAATGAGCTGCCCATACCCTGGTTGAAATCTCTACTTGTTCTTCATTCCTCTGTTCTACAATGAGTATTATTCATAAGGAATTAGAATATTTTTACATTTTTACTGCTTGAGGTTTTGAATTTAGCCATCTGCAGTTTGTATAATACTTAGCATTTGCATTTCATTATGCAGTATTTTAGCCATTGCAGTAGTTCACTGTTTCGTTTTAATTGAAATGAAAGACAAATTAAGTTCAAGTTCAGAGTCTAAAGATGACACCATGAATTCACTGAGAACCACAGCTTAATTAATTACATTTTAAAGGGGTAAAGGTTAGTTTAACAATAGAAAACTGTTAAACTATTTGCTGCTTTTCTATGCAGAATAAGGATTATTCTATGTGGAATGTTAGTGGTGTGGAAAATAAGGAAAGATCATCATCTCTTTATTGGGCCAGATTGTGTTAGACCTAGCTTGCACATGCTTTCCTTGCATGCCATATTCACCAGGTCCTGATGTGGAAGGCCAGTCACAAGAACACAAGAAAATAAGAGCAGGAGCAGGGCACCCAGATCCTGTAGCCTGCCCACCATTCAAAATGATCATGGCTGATCTATGATGTCCGCAACTCATCTTCTGTGGCAGTTCCCACAACCCTCAGTTCTTTGAACTTTTAAATATTTATCTATCACTGCCTTAAATGTATCTAATGAGAATTCCAAAGATTCACTACCCTCAGGAAAAATTCCCTCACACCTTTGTTTTAAATGACTGACCCCTTATATTGCAGCTATGTCCTCTTGTTTATGATTCTGCTGCTGGTGAAAACATCTCAACATCTACCCTGTCAAGTCATGAGGATCTTATATGTTTGAATAAGGTCACTCCCTCATTCTTCTATAGTCCAAAGGATACAGACCCAAACTGTCGGCCTCTTTTTACAGAGCCACGCTCTCATCCTAGGAATTAGCCGTGGTGAATCTCCTTTGGGCTGCCTCCAATGTTACTCTATCCTTTTTTAGGCAAGGGGAATAAAATTGTGCACAGTCTATCAAGTGTAGCCTCACTAATATCCTGTACAACTGTAACAAAACTTCCCTATTCTTAAATTCCAACCCCTTTGCGATAAAGGCCAACATGTCATTTCCCTTCTTAACTTGTTGGACCTGCTTGCCTGATTTAGGCACTAGAACATCTAGGTCCCCTGAACTTCATTCATTTTCATCCTCTCTCCATTTAGATAATAATCTGCCTTTTGATCCCTCTTACCAAACTGCATGATCTCACACTTCCCCACATGAAACATCATTTGCCAGGTTTTTGCCCAATCACCCTATCTATCTACATCCCACTGGAGAATTGCCATGTTATCATCATAACACATCCTTCCACCTATTTTAATGCAGGCTTTCCTCACTCTTTGCATTGCGTGGTGAGGTATCAACAGCATCTCGGCCTTAGGTGATGTAGTTAGAAACCCAACCACTGGAGTGCCCCAGACAGGCTTTGATAGAAGATGAATCAGGCAGCAGAGCTTTGTCTATTGTCAAGGAATTTAACATTTCTTAATGCTTCCGACAATAAAGTAAAGTAATTAAATCAATAGTAATTAATAATTAAACCCACTTTAGTCTGACCAGATCTAGGAAACAATATTAGGCTCTGCCTTTGGAATCCATGGAACTAGCAGACTGTATTGGCATTCACAGTGTTATCTATCACGCAAATATTCAGACTCCTGTGTGGCAGTGCCTGCATGTAAATCCAAGACATAAGATTCAATGGCTGCAAGTCAGTGATTTCCACTGGAACTGCTGACTGCAGTCCAGTAAGTTCCCATTCCATTATTTCTCCCAAACGCGTTAGAAACAGTTTTGTATTCATTGCTATAGAGTCAAATTAATGTGATGAATGTGCTGTCAGGGACAATCACTTGGTTGCCATTGCATTTACAGTTTCACAGAGTTGCAGTTGCCTTTTGCACTCATCAGTAGCAGAATTTAAAATTCCAGAGCCTGATTTGGTCATCATTGAACTTCCAGGAACAACTAGGCAGAAGGAAAATAGATGATTAGGCACTCTAGACAGCTTGCATCACTTTCTGACAGCACAAAGAAGCATTGGCTGATGGCTGACATGTTTTTACCTTGCGCATAGCAGACAGAGCGAGGTAAGGGGACCAACATATTCATACCATAGGAAAGGTAATGAGTTTAACTACAGCATGGGAAGGCAGCCCTCTAAGTGAGCTAGGAGGACAGAAGAATTAAAAGTTAAGGTTATGCGATACTTTCAATCAACTAAAATTGTTTAGATAAAAGAAGGCACTTTATTAAGATTTTTGCAGTATCTTCAAGCATCCCAATGCACTGCCAGCATAGCTGCCAGGATACAGCGGACTGAGAGCAGCTGCTGGGGGCAAAAGCAATGGGAGCAAAAGAAATGGATGAAATCAAAGCAAAATGGAAAAAAATGAAAATTGTTAATGAGCAGATTAAAGAATCAATTACAAACAAATTTAAAGGACGTAAGTTAACTAAAAACATTAATATCCATGAAAATAAAGTTACATAAAAAACAAATCACTGCCCTTCTCTTTTACAGTGAAGCTTAGTAAACTCATTGGATGAATGGAGTTGTGTTAATGAGCTGCCTGTTACAAAGTGTAGCCATCCCTCGGCTCAGTATGTTACTGAATGCCGTACCTGAAGCAAGAGATCAGATGACCTCAAATTTGCTCTCCAGCATCTTTTGTATACCTGCACTACATTGTTCAGGCACCGAATTCTGGAGCATACTGATGTTCACAGTGCAGCCAGAAGGTGGTTGTCCAGAGAATCACTGTCTGTCAGTGCAGACCAGCCCAAATTAAACATTTCTTTCTTTAGGGGGCTTTGCCTTATAAATTAGTCATCAATTCTAGCCGCTATTTAATTCAATATTTTTAGTTGTTCACCTGGTTTGCAAATTGGTTTTGTCTGTTTATATATTTCCAAACCACTCTTGCTTATCTGTAAGAACCTATTGTTGTGTTTGTGCTAATGTTTTCTGCTAATTTGTAATGTGTTTGTTGTCTATATTTGATACAATCTTATCTCATAGAATGCGCACAGCAGATGTTTGCATCCACACACTCTTCTTCTCCTGTGGTCTCCTAGGAATTTCCCAAAACTCTGTTTCCTCACTTGACAAATCCTCCTTCAACAACATTATCAATAATATATGGGACACGCTTCCTTGTGTTTGTTGATAGGTCTCTCTGTGACTGCCTGAACTGTACTATCAGGTTGGTCACCTGCAGTCAAGCTAAATCATGAAGGAATTAGAATGCTTTTCATTGAAACATTTGGCAAAAATAAAGGTATGTTTGGCTTCCCAAACACCTGTAGCCTTACTCTCAACTCCATTGTTCTGTGTCACCTGCTTTTTAAAGCCTAAGTTCAACATAAGCTAAGCTTCAAGTCCAACATTGTGTCAAGATTGCTTCCATCCAGCTCAATAACTTGAGGTACATTCAACCTTGGCTCAGCCATACGGTTACTGATATGTGCCTTTGTTATTTTTAACTTACTGCATTCTTTACCTGTGCCTCAAGCTCCATCCTCTATAAACTCTTTGCCGTCTATCCTGGATGGCATGGCACTGGCCCTGCCTGATTCGCTTCCTATCTTCCAAACCACTTTATTCAAAATCCATATTGTTGCTTACTAATACTTCCACAGCTTCGACAGGCCCTTTTTCTTCATCCTTTTCCAGCCTTACATTCCAGCTTCTCTGGTTGACACCTCTCTTCTGTCATTATAATATATTGGTACCATGGCCTTTGGCTGCCTTGACTTTACTGCCTGGAAGATTTTCACTGATCCTCTCTCTTGCTATTTGTTTTGCCACTTTTTAACGCTTATTGCTAATATTTTTGCAATCGTCTCTCTCAATTTTTCTGATGCTTCTTATTGGCTTATATCGATTGAGAGTGAAATTGCAGTGAAGTCTTTATGCATAGATTTTTTTTATTATTGTGGCTGTATTCTTAAAAAATGTGAAGTTCTATCCCATGGGATAAACGAGGATGTGAGAGTCCTGAGCAGCCCGTTCAATGCTGGTGGCTTGCACTGAAACTTGTGCTCACAGTGAAATACTTTTCTTTAGGTAAGGATCTTAGAAGCATGAATGATTCTGTAAGGTGTTAAGTGGAAATTCTTGGCCTTTTTTAGGGTATTTATTTCAGATTAAAACAGTGTCCTGGGACTTGTAGCTAAGTTGGGATGTTAGTTTCTGTACATGTACCAACCTGAAAATTCATGGACTCAAAACCTGTATCTCCTTTGTTATTTTTTAAAATATTTTTTAAATGACCTGATATCACAAAAGGTAGTTTACAATTGTGTTGGGATCTTATACATTTACACATATCATTGCAAGCTGCTCTGAACTATGAAAAGCAGCATCTGATAAACCTTGCACTCCAGAACTTGATAGCCAATGAATAAGGGGGTTTGTGTGAACTTAGGGTGGTCCTGGTACAAGACCTTAGCACAGTAATTCCGAGTTCTGTGTTAACTATTTCACATATTGCTGGATTTACACAAAAGGTCTGCAATGAAATTTGTGTGACCATTGATATTAACTTTATTATATTATAGCTAATCCAAGTGCATAATTGTCACTCAGTGCCATATTTATCCCCTTGATCAATCTTTCTGCTGCTTTGTGATCTGTTCTCATATCTGTGCTGTTTTAAGCAGCACTAGCAACTAATAACAAGTTCATTCTGGCTGGAGGAATGTCGCATTATTTTTACAACCACAATTTGATACATGGGCATCGTCTGGATGAAATGTTGATTTGGGAGTGGGTCAGCGAAGTTTGTTTTGCCTTAAGCTTTGGAGATTATAAGGAGATTTGTGACTGCAAAATTTAAATTTGCTCGTCAATAATTGGCACTTTAAAATAATAAAATAATACATTATGTTGCAGCTGTGACTGAAATATGGCTTTACAGTTCTCTTAATTTTATAACCATGTATTGGAATTGAAATAACCTTCACCTTGAGGTCTCAGTGGGCCAACTGTTATGTGCTTACACCATACCACTCATTGATTAAGTATACTCTGTTGCACGCTGTAGCTTTATAGACTCTGCTTACTGCTGATCTTTATGAAAAGTGACATTAAAGGTGCCAGTATGTGATAATGCAGATATTTTGATTATCTTCTACACTTTTTAGGATGATGTTAGGCAATTGAGGAGCGGTGTAAGAAATGAAAGGAAAGAAGCATTTCCACAAATTATGTGCCAAATTTTCAAAATATTAATTCAGAATCAGAATTTATGTTTGAAAAAATATCTGAGCAATTTAAAAACAAGTTCATGTTCAGGAAAGAGACATTACAGCATTGGATATTTCGGCATCTATAATTGATATCAGACTCTGCATTTCTTACTTAGTCAGATGGTGGATTGTTTCCTGTTGAACAGAGCAATGATGTAACGAGTTTTTGATCTTTATAGTTTAATATTTAATTCTTTTAGTTTAACATATTCACACTTCCAATATGGGAAGTACACTGTTGGTCCCATTCTGCACTGATAAGCCCCTGCAAGCACAAAACCAAATAATAAAAAAAGGACTTTTCACATGCTTAGGGTGGTAGAATGAGTTCTGCTCTGTCTCCCTGCTGCAAGACATTTTATGATGTTTATTTTAAATATTTGGAGATTAATTGCCAGTTATTATTGACCCACAGCACAAAACTGCCCTAATGTAACATTAATTGGTAATTTTATTGAGGCAGATCACAGAATGGCTGATGTGAGAAATGAAAAAGTTGAGGTAATAGAGATGCACTTGTGCGATTGGGTTTTGTTGACTGAGTTTCACTTTGGATACAATGAAGTTCCACCAAACCTGAGAGCACACAATGCCTGGAATGGACAGTATTCCATTTCTGATCACTTATGTCATTGTCCACAGTGAGTACGGAATTCATGGGTTGGAATTTTCTGTGTCCTTTTTTTTATTAAAATTCTGTTATTACTAAACCTAATATATGTTTAGTTTTCATCTTGTCAAATGAACTGGGATTTTATATGCACCTTTCACCCAGTCTTGCTTTAAAAAGGAATGGTTTTCCTGACCATTCTGAGTAGCCCAAGTAACTCGGTGTTAAAATTTGACAATCAACATTGTTCAATAATAACAGTGTAAAGCTTCCTAACTAATTTGTGTGAATAACCAAGCAGAAGAGAGTATACCCAATTCAAGCTCAGTGGCATTAGTTAAAACAAGATAGTGCCCTACAGAGAAATCTCTTCACATGAGCAAATAAAGGTCCTTCTCCAATAAGTACTTAAGTTGGTCATACAGAAGAAAGAGACTGCAAGTTCAAACATTGACTTTTTGTAAACCTTATATCTTCCACAGGTATTAAAAGACCTTTGAAAAATAAGGCACTGACAGTAATTTTCTTTGTAAACAAATGCTATTTTCATTAATAGGGAATTAAAGGTCAAATGCCCTCTGAAAAACAGCATTGTTAACTCTCTCTCTCTCTCTCTCTCTCTCTCACTCTTTCTTTCTCTCTAATTTATAATCTATTGTCATTGCTTTCTTTGTATAGCCACACTAAGGATATTAAGACTTGAGAAGTTTTAATCTTGCCCTAATTTCATGGGTTTTCTCCCTAAGTGTAACATTAACACCGATGCCATGACATTGTACAGAAAAGCCACATGCTTGAGGTATCTGATGGCAAGAATGAGTAATGTAAAATGTGGAATCGTAAGGTTTTTGAGACACATTGATTTCTATTGCCATACCTGTGTAGAAAAATGTGTTTAACAAGCAATTCTTGCAAATAAATGTTTGTGACTCCTAGGATCACCTGTCTAACACCCTAACAATTTTGATCCTGATGCTGGTGTTGCTTCCTACTGCCTACCAGAAACAGTTTTTTTTCTAGTAAACCTGAACTCCATATACCTCAAAGTGCTTCTTTGTTGAACCTTGCTCGCTTGCTGTGTTCCAATAACCAGTGCAATTCTAATGCATCACGATGAGGGCAAGAGCAAGAATAAGTTAAATTGAAATCCGAGTTGGTAATGCTGTATTGTAATTGTGTGGTGATGAGGAAATGATAACTACCTGTCGGTAACGATGTGTTAATGATCTATGAGCCCGAAGCCAGGCGTCCAACACACTCGAGACGCATTGCTGGACTTCACTGCAGGTTGGCTAACTCTGCTTTGCTTTTTGTTTTCTCCCTTTACTCTATCTTTCCGCTCTTTTCTTCTGCCCCACTGTTCTGTTAGCTTGGATGAGCCGTCCTTGTCAGCAGCCTCCACGTTAGAACACATATCCACACCACCGGCCGACCAACAGTCGAAATGCCCGCGACCTCGGACGCTGCAGAGGCAGCAGAGCCTCCAGCAGCCGCTGCAGCAGCATAGACCTGCCCACCACCAGCCCACCACCAGCCAGAGCCTTGGGCAGCTTCAGTTTCAACAGCAGACGACCTCCGGCAGCAGGTCTCCCTACAGAGCCCAGCACAGGGCAGGCAGTACAGCGGGCTCACGCAGTCGCACAGCCGGTGGCCGCAGTCGCTCCAACCCTGGGAGCTGGGATTACGTCATGGGACAGCTCCGTAATCGAGGGTTAGATATGAAGTCTTTCCTGTAAGTCTCTCTTCTTTCTCCTTTCCACCTCAAAGCAGAATTCTTTCCCACTCCCCTCTAATAAATCTTTGTATTTTCACTTGGTTGGTACCTGTACAGGTGTGAGAATTCCTTTCAATTCTCAATCGAGTTCTGCCAACTTTATCCACAGCAATATGTTTGACATATGTTGTGGGAAATTCATGCCACATGGGTTTGAGCAGGAAAAAATCGACAGTGAAATGGGGTTTATGTTCTGAATTACAGGACCTGTTGGATCAATCATCAAGTCTAAAGAAGAGAACCACACTGCAATGCTAACATCTTAAAACGATGGAGAACTTCAGTTCAAGTCGAGGGTGCAAAGTGCTGGCACTGTTTTTGCAAATGTCAAAACTTTAATTCGGAGATGCAACCTTTATAGGTGTTATTACTCAAGACGTAGAACAGTGATTCTCAATCCACATGCTGCATGTATCATAAACAGCACTTGCAGAACATGTGATATCCTGTTAAAAACACTTCTTTTCAAATGATTATGGTGGGAAGCAGGTTTTGTGGCTGCACACCTCCTAAATCGTCTGGAATCACAAATGCAGCCCAGTATAGCAAAAAGATTCACAACCACTCATCCAGGAACAGTCTGTGTGCTGGAACAATATGTTCTGCTTCCAGGCAACCTTGGGCTATGAATATTCTCCAGTTCATTTCCTAAATAGTTTGCCCTTTTAAAAAAAACTGCCCTCTGCAAAGAGAATTTCAAACTTTTGGTGCTTTGTTGTTTCTGAAGCATAAGTTTGAACCTGAGACTTGTAAGTGCTGAAGTTTTCCGTCGTTATTTTTAAATACTTACTATTTTTAAATATTTACTATTTTGATCATCTTCACAGAAGAGAAGGCATCATATACAATGATCCAAGTGCTTTAACTATTCTTGTGTCAAATGCGCTGTTAAAATTTTTATGATTGCGAAGGTAAAAATGGAAAAACATTCAATATTGCTAATGCGTACATGACCTAACGCAAAGTGTGTGTGCATCAAGCACGGTTCCACTGACATGCTATTTTTCCCACTGACTACCTGCCACAATTGTGCAGATGTGCACTCCTGCAGCAGTTCAACTGGATCATCAGATGCAAAGATGCAACCCCCTCAATGAAATATGGAAATATTGAAAAGTATTTGTGTTTTTTAAAGTTCAGTTGAAAAGGAAGCACATATTTGACACAATTATAGTATTAACACTGTAATCAGACTATTTGTTTACCTTCAGTGATGCAAAGTATGGTAGGTATGTGTTTCAGTGAGATAACTTAAGGTGGTTCTGAACTGTGATGTTGCCATCTGCTGATCTGATTGTGCCAAAATCGTCCATTTCCCATGATAATGTAACATTGATGAATTCAGTAATTGTCTTGCTTTCGTGAGTTTCTAATATATATGTATATATATCAGCACAGTCTCATTAAGCTCAAAAATATGATTTGTGATTTCTTTAGCATTAAAGACCAGAAGAATAAACCCAAATTTTGCTCAGGTTCAAATGGAAATGGACTTTATCAGATAGACAATGTGTCCTAAGAATTCAGAGTGTGTGCATATTAAATGAGATGCTCTTGTAATATCAACATGAACTTTTAGCAATGAGGAATCATTTTTGGATTAGTCAAGAGACATTTTTTGTAAGTATCTTACTCCCACAAAAACCATCACCCACACTGGATGTACCTGAAATACTCATGTTATAATATATACAGGGATTGGGTAAATGGCAAACACTTCAGTTGTTGGTCTTCTGACCAGCAACTTGTGGTAAGATCCTAATCCATCTAAACTTGGAGAAAACATCTGGGTCAGTGATTTTAAGAAATAACATAGATTTTGTGGTGTCTAAGTTATGCAGCATGCTAAATTGCTGAATAAGAAGCATATCTGTTGCCAACATTTTCCATGTGTAACTGTTAGAGGATTCTTAAGGGAAGAAGTCATTTAGTTGCCAAGTGTTAATTACAAACTAATCCTAATCAAACTTTAAGTGAAGGTTAACAACATATAATACAAAACTTTAGACAGACCACTTGATAACTTTCAAATGAGTTATTTTACAAGGGAGGGAGAATTATAGAGCAGGAAAGAAAGAAATCATCTTGTGATGAATATTATTGTTTGAATGTCACTCCCTCTCATGGCTTGAGAAGTAAGAGCCTCCTGGGTAAAAGAAAATTGATCTCGGGTATCCTGAACTGAGGCGGCATATCTCTCTTGGATACTTTGTTTTGGCACCAGATTCAAATGATTATCTCCACAATCAGTAATGGATGGTTAGGACACGTACCTAGAAGAAAATACATTGATATAATGGAGTATGCAAAAAAAATAAGGAAATTAAAATCACAAGGGTTTGAATGTGGGCAAAGTAAAGTAAGATGAACTTTTTTTCAAGCATTTGTTTGAACTGTATATCGTAACACAATCTTTATATTAAATGAATTAAATGCTCTTGCCCTCTTGCGGATACTTCTTGGTGATATGTGAGTAATTTCAGTTTACTCACTTCTGTTTGATGCTGGCACAGGTGACAGGATTGATATGGTACAAGTGCCTCCACCTTATCCTCAATAAGGTATCTTCATTTTATCGTCAAAAAACATTCTTGTCGGCACCATTGTGGTTCTTCCCCTTCTTCAGTGATGTATATTTAAATCCTTCCTGAGTGAAACTGCCAATCAGTGCCAAATTAGGGACAAATCTGTGGGTGAGCTTGGCCAGAAGCTTAGTTATGATTGTGCAAATTCATTTCGTAAAAGGACTAACTGCCAGGAATAAAACAAAGAAAATGCTGGAAGTATTTAACAGATCAGGTAGAATCTGTGGAAAAGAAAATAGAATTAAAGCTTCAGCTCAATGAGCTTTCATCAGAACTGGAAAAAGATAGAAATTTTAAAGAAATTTAATGTTGCAGAGGAGGGGGAGACAAAACAAAAGGGAAGGTCCTTGAATGAATATAACAAATGGCGGAGATGCTGACTGAGAGGGGCTGATAAAGCCCAGGGGGCAGGTGGGTATAAGAGAAGATAAATGAAACCTGAAACTATCGGAAGACGATAGAAAATCAAGATACTTGAAGTGCATTCCTGCAAAGAAATCCATCTAATTTTCCTATCATTTAGTAAAATGAAGAGAAACCAGCTGGGTTCCTATGCAATCCTTCTGGCAATATTGGCATACTCAAAAAATCTTACCATCCCTAAAAAAACAGAGACATGAATATTTATAAAATAATAACAGAAAATGCTGGAAATACTCAGCTGTTCAGGTAGCTCCTGAGGAGAGAGACTAAGAAAATTTTGAGTCAATGACCCTTTATCAGAATTGGAAAAGTGAGAAATATTTCATCTTGGGCACAGAGTGAAACCCTAACAACAAATAAGATTAAATTCCTATGTATTTGTGAACACATTGAGGCAAGGTATCTCTCAAATCTTATAAGGAAACTGCATGGTAATAGAATTGTAATAATCAGGAGACGTCCATAATTCGAAGTATTAAAATATTGACACTTTAATGAATGTGATTTCAGATGGTAACTGTAAATAGAAGCTGTCATTTTAATGAATGTACCTAATGATGTGATAATTATGTAGTGTCTTTTGTCATTCACAAGTATGCAGTTATTTTTTCAAAGATTCTGGAACAGTGTCCTCTTTCACGTTCCATACTTCGAATTCACACCAGTTGTGTGCAAATTTACAAGCTGACTGTCAGGTTCACTCTAATTAAGCCAAAATAAAACAGACTGGATGGAAAGAAACTTTAATAATTCAGGCCTGCTGTAGTATAAAATATTTAACTGTTGTGTGGTGGCAGTTTCTTTCTCTATTTCTCCATTTCCAAAGCATAACTTCTGCTTGGGTTTGCTTTCACATACCTCCTGTACTTCATCAAGTGTACCTATTTCCATATTTGAGACTAGGTATTGATAATCTTGTCAAATTTCAAAGACAATTCAATCAGGTGGTTATTCTTTCTGCTTGTACTGATGTCCAACATGTGACCACTAAATGTCTATGAGAAGTGGAACCTCTGATCTTCACCCATCTCCTTAAAAACTAGGTAACATACGACTGTCATTCCAGCTGACAATCAGATAAACCTCTGAATTTAGGTCAAAGCCTGCAGTGACCCAAAAACCTATACAAAATTGAGCAGACTTTCTTTCTCTAGTTCTCCAGTAACTGTCACATACTACCATCACAGCAAGCCCTTCACCATGCCTCTCAGCAATTTCTCTTGGCAGTAAGTTTAACTAAATTACTCATTGAGATAATGGATTCCAGGTAAAAAAAAATGAAGACAATGGAGAGGAAGAAAATTGACCACTGGGGAATTTTTTGACAGGGCCCAGAGAAGGTCATCTTATAGCTAAACTTAAACAAAAATGAATGGATTGGAAATGGGGTTGAATACAAAAAAGTTCAATTACTTTTTTTTTACTGAAGGGGCAACTTATATTTCTGTTGATTAATATGATATTGTGCAAAATTTAGAAATGCAAGATTTAAGGACTTTTTCCCCCCACAAGGACATTCTCTATGTTGATGCTTTTTAAGAGAGGGCACAATAATTCTGATAACTCTTGCCTGAGTGTGGTCAAGACACCAGATAGCTGTTCCTCACTTGTAAATTAAGATGTTTCTGGCCCCTGTCATCATATGTAATTTATCAAATCTATATCAGGAGGTTAAGAAATGCCATCCTCTTAGATGCAAAAATATCTTTACAGATAATGGAGCCCCAAGTATAGAGCTCATATTACTTCTATATTATGAGCTGGATTTATTAAGAGTTACCATTACTCAAGATGATTAGCTTTTTTCAATTTTTTCTCCACTTGTTCTTTCCCTGCCATCTTGTATTTACAGTGGATTCCACGTAACAAAGGTGCTTAGGGAAGGTGGGATATTTCTGTGACCAACTCTTATTAGCCATTGAAGAGTTTTAATTTGAAGGTGCTATCAAGTAGCATTGCATTAAGTCTCCTCTGGCTGGTATTACGCAACTTTGCAAAATCCATATATGTATTGATCTAAGTGGTGACTATTATTACTTGCTGATTACAACACAGACAAAGGCCATTCTGCTCACTGTATCCATGTTGTCTTCCAACAGAGCAATCCCATCAGTCCCATTCCTCCCGCTTTATTTTATTGTGGCTCTGCAATGACGTCTCTCTAACATGCCTATCACTCCACTTTGATTCTTTTGCCACTCACACTACAGTGGCTAATTCACCTACCAACACATCTTTAGCTGTGGGAGGAAATTGGTGCATCCAGAGGAAACTCATGCAGTCACAGACAGACAGTGCAAATTCCACACAGACAACATCCAAGCTAAGCATAGAACCTGGTTCTCAGGATCTCAGAGGGAGCAGCTCAAACAGCTGTGCCACAGTGTCATCCTTCTAATTAAATAGTTTCAAAATATATGCATCTTTTTTGCAATTAAAACAGTAAATCTCAAAAATAAGTAACCATTATGTGGATCGTCTGAAAGCAAAACAGTTAATCTAAGGTATATTTGATCTTGTGTGATATTTCACCTGATGGATTAACTTCCTACTGCTGACTGATCGAGGTCTGTTATTTGAAAAATAATTGATTAAAAAAATTGTTAATTGACTGAACCTTCCAAGTATTGTTCCAAGTAGAAGTTAGGTAAACTACTTCCATTATGTAAATGAACCAGACCTAAAATGGCAACTGTAATTAGGGGAGCACATAGTGGATGTTTGTCAGTTGTGTCAGGCAGGTATGTGGAGTCAGGCCACAGGTCTGTAGTAATCTCATTGACAGGCTGAAGAGGTTCCTATGCTCACTGTACTGATCGTACGAGTCCAACATTCAACATTCAGTACTGCACCACCATGAAATAGAAATTAAAATAGGCTCTCACTATAAAGATTCAAACTCAGCAACACCAAAATCCTCTCAAATAAACAAAATGGCCCAACAATGGTTTAGTGCTGTGTAATTCCTTTTCATGGTTGCTCTTGTTATGATAAATATTCTAGAGCATTAAGGAAAAACTGGACTTCATCCAGTTATGTCTCCTGCATTATGTGTTACATTCTACTTAGAGAACCCTGATTGAGTTGACAGGTTAAAACCAATATTGGTTCTGACGAACGGTCTTTAACTTGAAATGTGAACTCTGTTTCTCTTCCCACAGATGTGGTCTGACCTGCTAAGTATTTCTGTTTTTATTCAAGAAAAACCAAAAGTTTGTTTCAATTAGAAGTAAGTTGTGATGTATCTGTGGACCTGTGGTGGGAATAATTGTTCACCCTATATGACCCTGATGGACAGTGAGGGAAATGCTTAGTAATGACTTTTTTGCTAACAATGCAAGCTTTGGAACGGGATCAAAGTTATCTTTCTAATGGTTATAAGAGGACATGGAGGGTTTGACTTTGAAGAACAAAGAAATATTGCCCAGAAATCCAGTTGCTTGCCTTACATTTTTCAGCAAAGCAGATATGAAAATTGATTTCCTGGCATGCAATGTGACAATGGTAATCTCTAGGTCTGATTGTCCTACGCCAAGAATTTGACCAGGCACACTCTGATGTAATTAGTATTTGTCCAAGTAAAAATTTATCCATAGCAGACATAGACATAATGACATTTCTTGTGCATCCCTGTTCAGAGCATTGCTGGGAGAAATTGTATGTGATGTCGGTATGCCACAGAAGAGCTGGTTTAGATTTTCACAATTGTGGATCCCACTCTTTGTGATGGAATTATTCAGTGGAAAAGACTGTCAGAGTACATCAACCACCCACAATCTGAAATTAATTCTTTTCACTGAAGGGACCGTTTGAGGTTTAATTCTGACCCCTGCCTGAGCCTACAATGAGACTGTGCTGGAACCTGTGCATGGTTCAATGAGTGTGTTTCATATATGATTTACTGTTATACTGACAATTTGTTTGATTTCATCAAGTTATGTCTCCAGAATGATGTATTACATCCTTGTTAGAGAACCCTGACTGAGTTGACAGGTTAAAAGGAATATTGGATTACAAAGCATGTGAAAAAGGTTTACACAACCAAACTGGTATTTATTTTGAATGCGTGAACACACTGAAGACAAGTAAAACAGCTGGAATTTAAGTTTCAAACAATCACAAATTATAATCAGGCCATCTACATTCTGAAGCCCCGAGATTCTGTTCTTCCTGCTGGCAGTATTTTGTGTGGTGATGATAAGATTCCATCCACAAGCTCGCACAGACTTGTACCCCTTTAGACTATTAACGAATTTTATTTAATCGTGTCCCATATCTACATACCAATTTTTTTATTTACTCCACAACATAGCAATCATTTTTGGTCAAGCTGATGTACATGCTGAATCTTAAAGGTAGTCAATCTTATTCACAATTGTTAAATAAGAATCACTATGAATTCATTTTTAAAAACAAATTAGATATAGAATTGTCATCATGTGACAAAATGCGAGTCAAAATATCTCAATTTATTTAATCATGAATATTGTAATGAGGAGGTGTGGATGCAGAGTGTAGGAGGGATAAGATTGTTCAGGGTGGTGAATGTGTGGTCTTTAATAATTTTTCCCACACATTTTACCATGTTATTACATCTTCCCAAGTAGTGTTCCATCATATTCAGTCTGTAGTCTCTAGAGTGGAGAAATAGAGTAAGCATTTTTAAAAAAAGTTATCAACGTACTGCAATGTATTGGAACATCAGCTCCAGAATTTGATTACTGTCAGACCAACGACTACCATGAATGAAAATCTCTTGAATTTGGCATGATATGGGACATTTCTGAACTTGTACACAACACCTTTAAGCATGACTGGGCTGGAAGTTTGAAAAAAAAATCACTATTGTGGTAGTGAGGTAGTATTTTATGGTTGGAGGTGAATATATCTGCTGAGAAGCAGGGGTAATATAGTAGCAAAATCTAAATTTCTTGCTATGAGAGCAGCGTCAAATAAAAAGCAATGCAGTAATCAGGAGTAATATTTAAGAGTTAAAGTAGAAATATGACTAATGCTGGAATCTGAATCTTTATACTAGCTATCTTCCACCTCCACCCTCAGACCTGATGCAGGGTTTCGACCCATAATGTCGACAATTCTACCTGCCAAACACGGATTCTGCCCAACCTGTTGAGTTCCTCCAGCAGGTTGTTTGTTATGACTGAAGTGAATCAGCAGAAGTCAGAATGAAAATGCTTGACATATACTTGGCTTTCATTGAGAGAATTCACTACAAAAGAGGTGATGCTATTACAAAAGGTGTTTGATTATAGTCAAATCTAGATTGCCAGACCTAGGTGTGGAGGAGAAATATACTACGTACTGGCAACCAAGGATTCAAAGAGAGTGAGAAGTTTAAGGTAATTGATATAAAGGAAGAAAAATGTTAGGAAATTAATAGAATAGAAAGCTGACAAATGATCTTTGATCTAATGGCCTACATCCTCGAGCTTTAAAAGAGTTTTGATGATCCATAATCTCCCTAGTTCTAGAAAAGTCATTGCAAATTCGGGTACAAGATATATAACCATGTTATTTAAGAAAGAGGGAGAAAGAACATGATTGAGAAGAGTTAGTCTGGAATCATTAGTAGGGACATGGTGATGAGGCAATTAGAAGATCAGAATATAATTAGACCGATTCAAGATGATTGTGTGAGAGGGAAACAGTGTTTGACAAATTTGTTAGAGTTAACTGAGGCTGTAGCAAGCAAGGTAAAATCTAAATTTTTCGAAAAGGCATCAAAATGTATTGATGAGTAAAATGAAACTGGTATAGTCACAAAGACTTCAGTAAGGCCTTTAAGATTTGAAAGGAGATTCACCGGGCTAATTCCTGGTATGAGAGGATTGTCCTTTCAAGAGAAGCTAAACAGTTTGGGTCTGCATTCCTTGGTGTTTGGAGAATGAGGGGTGATCTTCAAAATAAGGGGCCAGTTGTTTAAAACATAGAAATTTCTTCTTGCAGAGGGTGGTGAATATCTGGAATTCTCTACCTCAGAGAGTTGTGGAGGTAGATTATTAGAAGCATTTAAAATGCATGTAGATGAATTTTTGAAAGATTAGGGAATTGAGTGCCATAGAGAAGTGACACAGAAAAGGAGTTGAGGCCTCAGCCATGATCATATTGAATGGCAGGACAGGCTTGAGGGGCCACATTAAATTTTTTTTTAAATGTTATTTACAGCGTGGTAACAGGCCCTTCTGGCCCAACGAGTCCGCGCCGCCCATTTTAAACCTAAATTAACCTACCCGTACGTCTTTGCAATGTGGGAGGAAACCGGAGCAGCCGGAGGATACCCACGCAGACACAGGAGAATGTACAAACTCCTTACAGACAGCGACGGGAATTGAACCCCGATCGCTGACGCTGCAATAGCATCGCGCTAACTGCTACGCTACCGTGCCACCCCGCCTACTCCTGCTTCTGTTTTCTTGTCTTCACATGGGAAACTGGTCCAAAAGTTTAAAGCCCATGAGATTCAGGGCAAGTAGGCAAATTGGCTTTGTAATAGGAGGTATAGGGTGATGGTTGTTTCTGTGCTTGGAAACCTGCAATCAGTAGCTCCAACAGTGCTTCACTGTTTGTTATAAACAATAATGATGTGGATGTGAATGTCAGAGGTCTGATAAGTAAGTTAGCAAATGAACTGAAACTTGGTGGTATTGTTGAAAGTGAGGAGGGCAGTATTAGGCTACAGGATGATATTGATCAGTTGATAAGATGGACAGAACAATAGCAGATGGAATTTAATCCTGATAAATTCAAGGTGATGCACTTTGGGAGGACCAGTAAGGGTAGGACATAAACCATGAATGGTAGGGCCCTCGGGAGCATTGAGGAACAGAGAGATCTTGGATGTACAAGTCTAAGGATTCTTGAGCACAAGTAGAAAAGGTGGTGAAGTAGGCATATAGGTTACTTGCCTTCATTCACTAGGGCATAGAATATAAGAGCAGTAAGGTTAAGGCACAACTTAATAAAACATAGGTTAGGCCACAGCTGGAGTGCTGTGCACAGTATTGGATGCAAACTAATTGTTAATTGGCTTATTATTGCCACATGTACCGAGATACAGTGAAAAACTCTGTTTTACATGCCATCCATACAGATCATTCCAAACATAAGGACATTGAGGTAGCACAAAGGGAAAAGCAATAGAAGAATGCAGAAAATCGTGTACAGTTACATGTAAAGTGCAGTGCAAGTAGACAAAAAAGGTGCAAAGGCCACAGTGAGGTAGACTGAGAGATCAAGAGTTCATGTTTAACATACAAGAGGTCCGTTCAAGAGTCTCATAACAGCGGGATAGAAGCTGTCCTTGATACTGTCCGTGTGTGTTTTCAAGCTTTTGTATCTTCCGCCCAATGGAAGGGAGGAAGGGACTGGGATGGGAGGGGTCTTTAATTATGTTGGCTGCTGTTCACTATCAAATGGACGCGATTGCACAGGAGAGGAGATTCACCAGGATCATACCTGGAATGAAGCACTTCAAAGATGAGGAGAGACTGGATAGGTTGGGTTTGTTTTCCTTACAGCAGAGGAAGCTGAGGGGGGGACCTGATAGAGGCATACAAAACTATGAGAGGCATAAATAAAGATAGAGAGTTGGAAACTTTTTCTAACAGCAGTTATTAAAACCAGTGGACATAGGTTTAGACTAAAGGGTAAACATTTTTGAGGGGAGCTATGGAAGAACTTTTCCACTGGGGGGGAATCTGGAACAGACTGCCTAAGGGGGCTGTGGAGGCAGATACTTTTACAACATCTAATAAGTATCTTGAGAAGCACTTGAATTGCTAAAGCACAGAAGGCTAGGACTAAGTGCTGGTAACTGGGATTAGTACAGATGGGTACTTGATGGTGGGCAGAAGGGCCTGTTTCTGTGCTGTATAACATGACTCTATAACATGTTTAGATTTTCAAAAAGCATTCAATGTTGATGCCATACAAGAGATTATAAAACAAGATTAGGGATCATGAAACTAGGAAAATTTAGTAGAAGGAAACCGAATAGGAATTAGGGGTATTTTTCAAGCTATCGATGTATAACTAGTGGGATATCTCAAAGATTTATTCTTGGGCCTTAAGTGCTTACAACCTAAATCAGTGAAGGCACAGTTGGGGGCGTGGATGCCGTGGCAAGGCACGGGTTAGTGTGCAGGCAGAGATGGTTTGCAGACAGTCTGCAGTCACCCATGCTGAGCAAGGTCCTTGAGAGCACAGCTCCTTTTTGTACAGAATGGGAGCCGAGGTCACCAGCCACACTAAGACAAGATAGGGATGCAAACAAAGGATTGCAAGGCACACACTAACTATTGGACAAAGACTTTACTAACTCTCAAGTATTATTAACTATTAACATGTAGTTTCTATTGGTCATTAACACCTATATTAATGGAACGTGATTGGTATTTTATGTATGCAAATGAGGGATTCTAAGGGTGCCCAAAGATATTAATTGGTCAATATCTGTTTAAAAAAACAACTCCTTGTTGAAATTTTAGAACAGTTTGGTGACAGGGGCCAGATTGTTTCCCTTGTGCACAAGTAAATAAAGTGTGATTGAGGAACGAATGCAAGTTGTCAGAGTCCAGTTCATCGGCGATGACAAGACGACTGAGTGTAATGTATCCAGGTTTGCTGATGATGCAAAGCAAGATGGGAAATTAAGCTGTGAACAGGACTCAGATTGTAGTGATATAGGCAAGAAATGGAAGATATAATGTTGAGAAAAGTGAAGTTAGCCACTGTGCTATTAAGTATGGTATGTAGGATATCTGTTGAAATATGAGAAGCTGGATGTGATTTAAAAGGGATCACCACATCCTTGGACAAGAGTCACAGAAAGTTAACAGTCAGATGGGACAATTAATTTGGGAAACACATAATATGTCAGCCTGGGGATTGGGGTAACAAAATCTTGCTGAAATTATATAGCAAGATGTTGAGGTTGCAACTGAATATATTTTTGATCACCATATTATCCAGCTGTTTACATGGTTTAGAATGGTGTAATTCAGCTGTGCAGTGTCGATTTCTGAGATGAGGCGGCTGACCTGCCAGAAGAATGTAAATATGTTCTCTGAAATTTTGAAGAATGAATGGTGATTTTGCTGAGATCTTTTTAAATTCTTTGAAGGGTTTTTGGGTAAGTGTTGAGAGCTGGAGTGCCCAGGATGATCATAGCCTCTCAGTGAGGGTTTTGTCATTTTAGATTGAGGTGAAAAGAAATATTGTGAGTCTTGTGAATTCTCTAGCCAGGTGGCTGAGTGTGATCAGTTGTTGAGTTTAGTCAAGACTGAGGTAACTCCTTTAATGTAGAAAATATACTTGAGGGATGTGGGGTAAGATAGGAAAGCACACTTGCTCTTACAGGAGTAAGATTGAGGCATTCTGGTCAATGCTGGCTCCAGCTTAACTTCATTCCAGGCACTGGAATCCTGAGAAAGTAGACTAGCAAAGGTGGTTCCAGGCTTCGAATGTCTAAAATGAAAAGGATGTTTTCTCAAACTCCTCCTGCAGTTATGTATGTTTTTGGCAATGAGATACAAGAGCAGAGTCTGTTCAAGTTGATGTAAAAAATTCTGTAGCCTTTTTTGTAGATGAACAGGGAGTATACCAGCCAATTCTCCTTCTTTCAACAATACCATCAAAAGTTGAGACACAAGAGACTGCAGATACTGACATCTGGAGTAAAAACAAGCTGCTGAAGGAACCCAGTGGGTCAGGCAATATCTGTGGAGGCAAAGGGATAGTCAATATTTTGGTGCAAGAGAGTAGGGCATTGAGTAACAACATGATCAGGTTTAGTTGTACAATCAAGTTCCTTCACATGATGTGTGTAGTGAGGGCAATTTAACAGAATATTTTCACTGGGCTATGTAGAGGCAAAACAACAGACAACAACCAGGTTCTAGATAAAAGAAAAGAGAAGAAGAGACCACAAATATTCAAATTCATCATTGTTTTACTTTGTTTTGTGTGTCACGTGTGCCAGGTGGTACTCCTAGTACCTGAGTAGCTTGCTGATTTCACATTAATCTCCTAGCTGGGGAATCAGTGATTCCAGTTGGTTTAGGTATTCCACTATGGGACAAGGGAATTACACTGCACTTATTTAAAACAAGTTCTTGGGGTTAATAATGAAACAAAACCAATGCAGGATCTGTAACCAATTCCTCCTGAACACGTAAATCAAAATATACTGCCTTGCAGAATGGCCAAAATAATTGGCATAAAGAGTCCCACACCTGTCAATCAAGTCAGGGTTTATTTTGTTCTATGGTGTCTAAGTATATCATTCAGCATTTGGTAACCTGTTTGGAAATGGATAAAGTTTTTTTATTTTTGAGAAGTCAACATTTATAACAAATTTTTCTCCAGGTCCATAAATTCCATTATTTAGCAAAGCCAAAAGTTCAGTGCACATAACGTTCCTATCAGTCTTGTCCTCTGTATCATACCAACCTTTCTCCTTTACTGGTGCAAGCTTTTATTTTGGTAGGAGCACCATTGTCTGATGAAGCAGTTTGCAACTTAAGATTCATAATTCTATACTATCACATTAAAAACAACCTGGTCCTCCCAATTTTCAGGTTTTGTAATTCCTGATTATAAGCTAGGATTTTTCTTGCATGGGAGGCGGGCTCCTTCTCACCGGAGCAAAAATTAGAAGCTTGAAATTTAATTAAAATTACCTGTTGAGTTCCTCCAGCATTTTGTGTGTGTTGCTAATTAAATAGATGATCTGTCAAGTTAACTAAGCACAATGCAACATCAGATTCAAGGAAAAAAGTCAAACTAATATTCCTTGGTTACTGGCAGAATAAAAATGCTTGAAATCTTTAAAAGAACAAAAATGAAAGGAGAAAAAATAACTAAGTAATCATTAAAAATCCAGAGGTAGGTAGTACAGATACTTTGACTTGAAAATTTGACAATGCCTGATTCTGGATGTATTGTGATACTGATCTGACCTAGGAGTAATATTTAACAAATGTTTTTTTCACTTGTTTTCAGTACTTTTCATGCTATATCTCAGAAATAAAAAAAATTCACCTTAACAATTTCATTTTAAAGTTGACAGTTGCTAACCCGTCTGATTATCAATTTTTTTCATGAATGTTGTAAAATTTGATTCTGCATCTCTTTCAGCAGAACCTGGAGATAGTCTGATGTAATTTATAGCATTTCTCTCCTGTTTTGTCAAGTGTGCAAGTATATCTATGCAACCTATGAACACAATGAACTGTGAATGAGTGTACAAAACAGTTTGTTAAATCCTTTGCCACATCAAATTTGGTCTCTGATTTTTACTTAGATTAAGTTCCCCTGTAACAGTTCTTACCTAGTTTTGATCTGGGCTTGATTTTTTGAAGCTAAATTTCCTAGTAGGTTCTAAATAAATTAATTGAAGATGGGCACCCCTGATGTCTCAGTTAAAAAGACCACTACCAAGTGTAAAACTGAGTCATACAGATCAGGAAGGTCCTACATTCAATCCCCAGGCTGATCTCAGCTATTGATCTCCAATTTGCCTCAGCACCCTTAGGCTACCAAGAGGAAAATTAATCTTGGGTTCACGCTTATGAACTCTAACGTGCTGTAACGTGTGTGTGTAGGGACAGGATCAGACTTAACTGCAGTGCACCCCACACCCCCAGTATTTGCCATCCAGGATCACACATAACTCATGGTCACTCGGATGAGGTGTATGGCAAACACCTGTGGGACTGGATGTCTAGCCAGCATCTATAGGGGAAGGAAAGATAAACTTAAGAGGGTTTTAGATCTGAAATTCAAGAATGGTACACCTTATTCATCCTGGTGACATTAATCAGAGGTCAAAGAACAAGGTTTTTGGGGACTAGAATTCAATAAGTTTTATTACCGATTCTGTTCATTCCAAATGTTTTATACATTGTCTTTATTTTTAGTTACAACCTATCTCTAACATGCAATTTATTCTTTTGCAACTTAAAAAAACAAGACATTTGAGACAGACAGACTATTCGACTGTGCGGAGCATCACAGCTGAGTCCAATCCTGTCCTCGACTGATCTTGACCCATTCACACTTTCCAGCAGGAGTTATTGGATAACAATCAAGCAGGAACCCTCCTTAGCTCAAGGTACTGAGGCCTATTGTAGTGTCCTTACCCCCATCCCAGCTGAGACCAGAACACCTTTTGCTTAAAATTTGAAAGAATCTTCGTTTGCAGTCTCATGCAGATTTTCAGAACAAATCCATTCGAAATAACTATGAATGAGTTTTTAATTTTGTCACTTCATGCGTCTTAAAATGCACTATTATGACAGTTCCTTTTTTACTGAATCTAAAAGGGAGGTACACATTCCTTCAACCTCCTATTTTCATGGCATGCACACTTATCTCCAACTCCTGTTCCCCATATCGTCCATCTACATTGCAATCCTAATTCCAGACTAATCCCCTTTGATACAGTTGTGTCCAGACCAGAGTTTTACCTCTACCTGTTGTATATTGGAATCTTTCTGTCTTACCTACCTTTCTCTCCCTGCCCTATTCCTTTGAATGGGTTTCTTCAGTGAAGGCCGGATGGTGGTCCTTTCCCTGGTTATGGGTTTGACAGAACAGGATGACTTTGCAAATATTCCCGATCTACAGACCAGCAACAGCCAACAAAACCAAGGCATGCAGTCAGACAAAAGGTATGAATCTGACAAAAAGGAGAAGAAAACTGATCACAATCTAAATTGAGAAGTTAAGTTAAACAAGAAAATTGAGTGTGTGTTGTAGGAAAATTAAGTAGTAATAGTGAATGTGAGCGCAAGATTTGGTACAAGTAAAATGTGTACAGTGTGCAAATGCCTTGAAAATGTGGAACCAGTTCTGTGTGTACGTATTTTCTAAAAATGTCAATGATGCCAGAGTTTAAAAAAACCCTCATAATCAGTATCGTAATTTCTAAACTTGGTTATTTTGGACATGACCTAGTATTAGTTGGCATTACTAAAGGCATGAGGTAGAAGCTAACACTCAGTACAAAACAATGAAATTGAAAGTCAAGCTATGAAATATCCCCAAAGAAATTCATTAAATGTCAACCTTTAGTCAGCCAAATTTCCAATCCTGTACTTTTAAATCCCCATTTACTATGTCTGTGAAGTGCAAAACTGCTATACTTTGTATGTCGTGGAAGCTGACTGGAATTTTACTTACCATTTAAAAATGTTTTTTAAATGCAGAATTTTGTTTCTCTTTCTCTCCTTCTTTCCTCCTCTGATCCTTTGCTTCTTCCCTGCTTTGTGCTGGAGGTATCCGTGCCGATTACCATCAATACTTTTACCTTAGATATTATATCCTCACTTCACATCATAGCTTATCCAGCAACTCTCAATATCTTTCCCATTCCCATCTAACAATTGCAAATATTTTCTTTTTTTATCAGTAACTCCTGTCTCAATTATCCAATCACAATGATTCTCTTTTTCTTCTGCCCCATGACACCACTAATTTATACCTAGCTATTGAGCAATACTGGGTCTCATTAGGTCTTTTCAATCAGCAACAAATCATAATAGATTTGTCTCCACTTATTGATCTAACAATTTTACTTTGTCCATCTGTGTAACTCTTCTTGGCTGACATCTCATTAATAATGACTTTTTCCTCATGCATGGCTCAGCAACAAGTCATAGTTCTCTTCAAGACAGTTAAACCTAGGCTTGGTGTGCTTTCATTTTTTAAGTGATACTGGCAGCAACTTTTTCCCTTGCGATTTATCAGATTGGCCTCCTGCTCTTGATTTTCATTGAGTAGTGTGCAGAATCTGTTGCAGAATGCATCAGAGAAATCTTTCATTGTGTCCTGCTCTGTGTGGTCTTTTCAATTTATAGTGTCCCTTGCGTATTGAATTGATCATTTCTATTTTTAACGTACACTGATAGGTTTTCTGTTTTGATCTGTGTAAGTCACCATAAGGTCTGAAGTATCTGCCAAGATGATAGATTGTTCAGGTTGCTTGGGGGTTTGTATGTCCAGTATGTCCACATGCGGAAAGTGCATCCAACTCTACACTTGGTCAAAATCTCTGAGCTTAAGGCTCAGTCACTTCTAAGTAACTAAATGGAGTCTACAATGAGGCTGAATGAATAGGTGAAGGAAATGAAATGGGAATTAGAGTTATAAAAGGAGAAAAGAAGCAGGGACTTGGCTCCCTTGAAGTATTGAACTGATAATAGGAATCAGTACCAATGACAACGAAGGAAAAAGACAAATATGGTAACAGCAACTACTAATATTCATATAATCCATATTAACACACCCCAGGCCCTTCACAGGTATAATATCAAAGAAAACTGAACACCAACCCACATTAAGAATTATTAGGGTGAATGTCTAATATCTTGCTGAAAAAACAAGGTTATAAGGAGTTTCTTAAAGGAGCAATAAAAGATAAAGAGCCAGATAGATTTAGAGATGGATCCCAGATTTTAGGACATTAGCCACTCCAGGCAATGGAGCACCACCTAGAATTGGAGGACCCTGGATCTTCACGGGAGCCCTATGATAATCAGACTGGGGAATGAGGAGGTAGATTCAGTAGGGATGCGGTTGCAGAATGTTGGAACTCATTATAGGGCAGGAAAGAGAAGACTAAAAATTAATAAAGGCACTGTAAATCAGAAGGAAGTGCAATTCAAGATTATATTCCCAAAAAAGTAGAGAGAGGATTGAATCTTTATATAAGTACATAGAATATCCTAAACACAAAGGCAGAGATCAAAATATTAATAACTATAAAGGGTTCCATTTTACTGGAACTCATTGTACCTCACATTTTCAGGAACAAAAGGAAAGGTAAAAAGGGTGTGTTAACACAAGAGATTGTCACAGTACTTGAAAGTAAGAACATTCTAAGGCTTTAAAAGAAATCAATATAAATAAAGATGGGTAATAGGAAAGGAAATATCACGGTTCTCAGTATTTACAGAACATTAAATTATGGGGACAGAATGAGGAGAGAAAGCAGCATACAATTTACAGAGCTGTAGGAACAAGAGGGCAGTGCTATCACACAATTTCACTTGTTCCAAGGAGGACTGGAATCAACCAGTTCATGTTGTCAAAGTGGATTCAGTTTCATCAAATGCATCCAATATTGCTTCGTGGTTCAATGCGTTTTCATTGCAACAAGGAAGGAATCAGCTCTGTGAAATTAATGAGGCTAATAACAAATTTGGAAGTAAGAGAAAAATTGGAAGAACTGTTAGGCTTAATTTGTCAATAGGATAATGAAGAATCAGGAGTAATGGCTTTAGAATGGAAAGATATAAAATTCAGTTTTGGGAATGTTTAAATATGAGAGTATAAAGTACAAATAGTTATTTATCTATGATAAGAATGTTAATCAGAGGATAGATTTTTATGAACTAATGGTGAGATAAACAATTGAATTTGGGTTAAAGTAATACAACTATATTTTGCAATTATATTTGCAACTATATTTTGTAAGAAATTCATAAAGGATGTAAAAAGTGTGTAGAAGTGAAAAACAGAAAGAAATGAAAGGGAATGTGAAAAATGCTAATGGGTATGTTAAAACCTCAAGCATATTAAATATAAAATAATTAATCTCCACTCGATGAGATGGAATTAGTTGTGAAAGAGAAAGGCATGGAGCCTTCATTTCTTCATAAATCATGGTGAAAATGACAGCACAGGTGTGTTTATAAAAGTATGTTGAAGCATTTTTTAGATACTGTAGGATTTGTAAGGAAGTAGCTAAACTCATCACAGTCCCTGGAAGGAAGCCAGAAGGAAGATTAAAAACTAAGCAGATTGTGGTATTGAACAAGATTATAACACACCTTATCAGAAGGGAAGGGAAAGAAATGGTGGACCAGTTAGCCTATCATCACTGGTACTCAGAATTGATAATTCAGGAATCTGTTTACTGGTGAATGAAATACTCAAGGACATCTAGTCCTAAACTAAAAACAGAAAGTATTGGAAATATTCAGCATGTCAGGCAGCATGCTGTGGAGAGATTCTCTCACTTCACACTTCCATCATCTGCACTTTTTTTTTGGTTTTCAACATTTAATACTAGTTTGATAAATGCAAGTTATGAATGACAAAAGCAATAATTTTGCATAAGTAACAGCCTTTTTGCACCACCATATAGTATGTTTTACCATATGACCATTTTCTCCCTGTTGTCTCTCCCTGGTTGTGGGTTGACAGAACAAACCCTCTGATCCAGGAAGTGATTTTGGATACATTTTATGAAGATCATCCACTTTGACAATATGAACCTTCCAGCCATTCCAGGGACAATTATAATACACTACAGTGCTGTCCTCTGGGCCCACAAATCTCCATGAATTGTATGCTCGTGATGCTAACCTCCTACATGCTACCACTATATCAGTGAGAAGAGAATTTCATGTTTCAGCTGATGTTTTCCAAGAGGAGGTTTGTGTGGGGTGGACGAAAGACTGATTTAGATGGTGGAACTTCCTGGTTTGTGGCTATGAGTTGATTTCCCTTTAAGGAAAGAATTATGATATTATAGAATAGCCACAGCACAGAAATGGGCTATTTTGCCCTTAGAGTCTAAGTTGGCTCACGTTAGATGAATCCCATCAATCCCATTCTCTTGCTCTTTTCTCCATAGCCCTGCAAATTATACCCTCTCAAGAGTCTATCCAGTTCCCTTTTGAAGGCACTGATTGGCTTTTTCCAACACCCTTACAGGCAGTGAATTCTGTATCGTAACTTCATTCTGCAAAAAATATAAAGGTTTTTCCTCATATTCCCTTCATATCTTTTATCCAACAATTTATGTCTATGTCTCTTGGACCTTAAACCATATGCTAATATGAACAATTTCTCTCTGCTAACCCTATCAAAACTGGTCAAGATCCAATCAAATTTCCTTTCTTCTGAGGAGAACAATCACAGTTTTGCCAGCAAAATCTTGTAGCTGAAGAACCCCATCAAAGGTTTGCATAAACCTTTCGTGTGCCTCCTCCAGAACTTTCACAATTTTCTAAAAGTTTGGCAACTAAAATAGGAAAACTCCAGTTGTAGCCTCACCAACATTTTGCACCAGTTCAATGTAGCTTCCCTGCACTTCACAGCATGGATCCATATATGAATCCCTGAGTCCTATGCACTTTACCACTTTCTCTCTTCATGGGCTCTTGGGCTCTTGCACTTCCAAAGATTTCACATGTACACCCTCAGATACCTCTGTTGCTGCACATCCTTTAGGACTGTTACATTTATTCTACATTGGCTCTCTTTCTTTCTGCCAAGGTGCTTCACTTCACACTTCTCTGTATTAAAGTTCACTTGCCATTTCTGTCTTCTTGTGCTGTCTGGCAAATGCACAAGCTTTGTATCATCCACAAATTTGGAAATGTTACCAGACAAACTCACATCTACATCACTAATATATACCAAAAAGGCAGTGGTCCCATCATTGACTAGCATACTTCAAACTGAAGTTCATTCTGTATACTCACCACCCTATGTGTGGAGAAACTGGCCACTCATGTCCCTTTTAAATCTTTCCCCTCTCACCTTAAACCTCTAGTTTTGGATTCCCCTACCATGCGAAAAAGACTGTGACCATCCATTTCAAGTTCCATGTGATACTTGGCTCTTTAATTCTGTGTGCTCAATTTTTCTAACTAATGTTTTACATGAAATTTTATCAAATAGTTCTGAAAATTCATTAGGTGACATCTACTGAACTCCCTTTATCAGCTTTCTCAAATCAAAAAGTTCAATCAGGTTAGTCAAACATCATTTGCCTTTAATAAATCTGTGCTAACATTCCTTTATCAACTATCTTCAGGTGCCTATTACTGTTTCTCCTGATTATTGTTTCTAGAAGTTTCCACAACTGAAGTTAAACTGCTTTGATTGTCTGGCATGTCCTGTACAGCTCTTTTTGAGCAAAGGTTCTACATTTACCATTTTTGACTCCTCAGGCACTTCCCCTTTATCCAGGGAGGATTAGATAATTATGGTTAGCCCTTTTACAACTTTCATTTTCACATCAGTAAGCAATTTAGGATGCATCCTATCTAGACTTGGTGACTTGTTTACGTTAAACATAGCACCTTCTGCTTAACAGTTTTCATCCTATTCATTATCTTTCCACCTCTCCTTTTAATGAGATTTTCTTCTTTTAGAATGTTCTTCTTTTAAATAAGATCCCTGTAATCAACAATCAAACACTGGTAATGCTGTATAAAATCATTCTGTAAATTTAATACATATTTTACAGTATGGATCACAAACAGGAAAGTTATTGCTTTTACTCCTTGAAATACTGATTCCCATACAGAAATGACTTAAAGACCTGTATATAAATAGCAATTGAAAGGACCCAGCCTGTGGAAATAAAAAAGTCATAATTATTCATTAATTGCAGAGCCATATAAATCTTATACATCACTTCTCAATCTTCAGAAAATCATTAATTTTTAATGAAATTTATAATTTGGTGATTGCACACAACATAGCATCCAGTCTTCAGGCAGTGATCTGATCTGTCCATTATTCCACCCAACTAAAAGTGACATTCAGCTTTGTCATTTAAGGGGAGAGAATAAGATATACAAACTTTCTTTGAAGCCTCTCAATATCATCGTCAACCTCCACTGATTTTCCTTACACATCTGACATGAAAAGTACTTAAATCTTATTCCTAAATATTTTACATTGAAGATGGGGATATTATCAGGACTCATTTTTTAGAAGTTGTTCTAGAAAATAATGTTGTATTAACAAGGAACATAATATCTCCATTTCCATCAAATTATCCTCCCAAATTTTATTTTGCCAACTTGCATCTATCCCCCTCCTCCACCTAAAGATGCGGATTTGATCTGTGCTATGACTATACATCCACCCTTTCCTAATCTAGCAAAACAAGCATGCTTCCTGTAAACTTGCTTAATAATTATAAGGAGGCTATTTAACTTTATCAGAAAGAATTCTTAATGAAAGAGCCACTAATCAGAAGTGGGAATGACAGTTGATTATCGCCCGTCACCATTCCAGTCCAGAGATATAATGTTGAAGCCAGTTCTACTGCCCTTTGAGATTCAGTTTCTTTACTGTTTAAGTCACAAAATTAAATGTCTTCTCATTTTTAAAGTTAATTTCATTTCAACCTCTAATTGCTGTTGAAAACAAAGCAATATTCTCTTCTATTTTGAGTTTTGAAAAAAGTATTTTATATAATGATGACTAAGCTGTTCCTTCGTTATAAGATGTTTGTCCTCCAGGGAATGCTGAAATTGTGGGTGGCCAAAGGAAATCTGGACCAGTAGGAGAGTAGCTATATTGTCAAGTGCCAGACAATTTTTGATGAAACTGCTCCCTGCATACATCTGTCCCCTACTTCAAGCCCCAATGACCCACCCACAAACCACCATCCTGATCATCAACACCAGCATCTTAACCCACACTCAACTACCAAACAATAGGATGTAAATATATATCGATCTTTCACGGGAAACTAGAAAGGCGACAGTAGAATGGGAATCAATACTATGCAAAAATTTTTATTTAAAGGTTTGTGCATTTAGGAGAAATCATTGGTCAGTGGAGTAGAAAGCTTTTTTCTCTGCTACATCACACAGAAGGAATCTGAGGCCACACTGCTAACCATAACCATGACCTTCACTCTCAGCAGCCTAAACATGGTTCATTTCTCAAACACATTCCACAGATAAGAAATATCAAATTCATGTTATGATACTTCTTACAAAAATGCTCCTACTACTGGCTTTTAAAATAATAAAAATCCTCAAACTTATTTTCATATAATTAACTCTACTTGTGGTACTTTCTTCATTAATAAATGGACCCTTTTATGTTGCTTTTTGTTGTACCAAAATCCACTGATTTTAATAGTCACAGCCAGGTTGGCATTTCAGAATCAGAATCAGGTATATTATCATTGACATATGTCATGAAATTTGTTATTTTGCGGCAGCGGTACAGTGCACGACATAAAGACAAAAAAATTACTGTAAGTTACAAGAATAAATAAATAGTGCAAAAAAGGAATAATGAGGTAGTGTTCAAGGACCGTTCAGAAATCTGATTTTAATATCTGATTCTGTTGTACTTTGTTAAATTGCCCAGTGGTGCTTTCATTTTCCTAAATGGAATAGCACAGAAATTATTTTAATGTGTTATTTTGAAAAATAGCTTCTGTCGCTTATCTTTCCCATAGCTGTGTTGTATTTTTTTAAATCATGAGAAATGCTGTGTGGGATCAGCAAGAAATATTTTAAGACTATGTCTTTGCACCCCCTTGCTGTCAAAAATTTCCACTATAAAACTTCCATTAATACTTATAATGTGAAAATGCTCCAGTAAGCATCTCACAAAGTAATTGCAGCCTCCTGCCAGCAGAGTTATTGCAGTGCCCATCCTGTTGAGAGCATACAGTTGCAGTATGGCAAGCCTACACTGTAAAATACAAATAAACCTTATAATGGAAACATTAAAACATAGGAATCAAATTATGCTCATACAATCTGGTCCACTTATTGCCCACCTTTAAATTCCCTTCACCTATAGATTTTAATTGATTTTTTACAGCATGTTATGTGTTGACACATGTTAAAAATGCTCTAAATAGAAGTTAGTGTTTAAGTACACTGGTGGCTTTCTGTAACTTTTCATTTGACGCTATTTCCAATGAACAACCTTTACTTCTTTCTATTGTTCTTAAAAAAATTAGTTCTTTTTATAATAATTATTTTTATAATAACATCTGAATGAGGCATGAAACATCCATAACACTTGGCCACATCTCGCTGGTGTCATTCTGAGCTCTCTCAAACATCAGCAATTTCGATATACTGACTTATCACTTCCCTCCATCTTGTTCCCTTGAATCAAGTTTCTTTGACTTTCCAACCTTCTAATAGTGCATTGAGCATTTAGGTGGGGGAAAGAAACACTTCTCTGACGTCATCAAAGATTCTTCACATGCTGAGCTGGGTACCTCTATTAATCATTGAAATTGCGTGGTGCACTTGTAACTGCCAGCATACAAGTGATAATTCCAGCTAAGTTCACCGAGTGTCTTGGGTAATAAAAATAGCTTCCCAGTTTAATGAGAGGATAACACTTCTGTTAAACTAATGGAGCCTAACAAACTTCATTCTGTTTTAAACTCCATTTCCCCTGAAGGTATCAAGATTTGTGGCCTAACAGTCCAGCCAATCCTTTTTCTAATTTTGCTCACTTTCATCCCAATCCTTCATGATCAGTGACCCCACATAAATATTGTTCCCAATGTTTTCACACACACCACATATGACCCACGGCCAAGCTTGTTCCCTAACAAGTTTTCCACATTTAGAACATTTTACATAATAGGCCCTCTCCTGTGTTTGTGGTTATTAACATTGTATTATCTTTGATTTATAAAAGCATAGTATTACTTGAAATAAAATCCAAAATTCAAGACATTTGTTTACATGGAAAAGTCTTGCAACAACCTCTGATCTAATTCGGGGGTTTTGGACATTAGTTTGCTTCTGTTACTTCGATGCCAGTGCAATCATTTTCAGTGGAAAGACTGCAGGTATTTAGAAAGTTGTGAGTAAATATAGAGAAGGTATTTTCTTTGTTGTGAACTGGGAAAAGGGAACATGATTTTTAAGCAGGCCATGTTGGACCGTTATGGAAACAAAATCAGGAAACAAATTCTCCCCCCACAACAGTGACATAAATCTCAGAATTATTCTTTTCTGGCCACCCCTTTCCTCTGGAAATAAAATGTTAACACACAGTATACAGATTATTGCTAGTTGAGAGTATTGAGGAACATGAAGCAAAGGTACAATGATGGTGCAAGTCAGCTGTCATCAATTTGAATTTGTAGTATGTTGAAGAGTCTGACTACAGTCTCTAATGTTCCATTCTTCGTAGTTTAACTTGAGAAGCACAAAGCAGTAAAACCAGTGTCCAATTTGAGTTGTCCTGTTTTGGTACACAGGCCATACCCAGGCTAAATTGCCAGATTAATGCCATTATTGTAGCTGTGTGAGAACAGCTTGGCTAATGGTGCAGCTGTTTCTGGACTACAGGGGACTTATCAGTAACATGGCCAGCAACAGTGACCCTCGCTGTGCTGATGCACTCAGCCATTTCCTGATGTCAGGTATATCAGTCAAATTGACTGAGACAACCTGATGGTGGTGACTTGAAAAGAAGGATGGAATTAATCATCTATATAGCGCTTCTGGCTGAAGACTGTTACAAACTTTTCAGCCTTGTCTTTTGCATCACGTGATGGACTCTGCTCCCTTTGAGGATGGTGATGCTCATAGAGTCACCTTTTCCTGCTAGTTGCTTAAGTATCCACCATCATTTAGGTCTTGATATGGCAGTGTTGTAGACCATTGACCTGCTGTGCTGATGATGACATTACTTAGCTCTGTTTACAGCAGACTGCTGGAGCTATTTACCTTGCATGGCACCTGGCATTATTTTCAGATAGACCCCGTGCTGCCCCTGACATGCTCTTCCACAGCCTTTAATGATTCAGAGCTGTAAGCCTGAAACATTACAGCAAGAAAGGAGGGAATTCACCCCATCATGCCAGTCTCAGCTCTTCAGAAGAGCCATCCACTCAGAGCCAGATCCTGATATTTCTCTATTGGTATGAATATTTTTCTCTCCTTCAATTTTCTTTTGAAAGTTACTATTGAATCAACATCCATCACTTTAAAGCATTGTATAAAAAGTTGCTAAGTACTTTGCCTTACTTGCCTATGAGATGCTAGGCAATGTAAGTACTGATTGTGGTGCTGTTCAGTTTTGTTGTTGCTAATGGCCCACAGCTGTTCATGAATGCTGGATATATTCTCAATCCAAACTACTTAACATGGTAGTTCCATTGTGGGACATCAAATGAATCTCCAGCTTGAAGACAAATCTGTTCACAGAAGGATGAAAAACACGATGATGCTGGAGGAACTCAACAGGCCAAGCAGCATCTGTGGAGAAAAGCAGTCAGTCAACATTTTGGGTCAGGACCCTTCTTCAGGACTGAAGGTAGGAAAAGGGAAAGCCCAATATATTGCAGGGAAAAGCAGAGCAGTGATAGGTGGACAAAAGAGGGGAGGCGGGATGGGTTCGAACATCCAACCTGGTCTGTGCTGGATAAATGGATGTAGAGCAGGTGGATGGACATTGATCCCCCTGATTATTCTAAGTGATATTCAGAATGGAGGGTCACTGACAGGTTTATCATTGTGACTGGAATGCTTTGAAATATATGCACCTTGTTTGAGAACAAATCAAGACTGGACCATTCTTGAACTCTGAACAGAATGATATCAGAATCTGAATCTTCTGGAAAGAAAATGCCTTTTCATTAGATGAGGCATCCCTCTTTTTAGTTAGTCATCTGACAAATGTTGCCAAGGGTAAAGGAGCCGGGTCCACTAGAATAACCTGCTGGAGGAGCGAGTAGGGTGATCAGGGAACACTATGTTTCCTGTCCCCAAAATGTATAGCTATTGCTGGAAAGCACTCCAAGCATGTCTGTTAATATCTACTCTTGAAGACATTCAGTGATGTGTTAGTTCAGTAACTTGAACGCATGGTGCAATAAGAATATATGAGAGTTGAGATGAATAAAGAATGTGCTAGAATTAAAACAAAAAAAGGATGGAAATCTTCAGAAGGTCAAGCAGCATCTGTGAAAAGAGAAAAGCATGTTTAACTTCCTCTGTTCTTTCCATGCTCCTTTCATGTTGTCTGAAGTACTGAGCATTTACAGCATTTTCTGTTGTAATAAGATTTACAACATCTGCTGTATCTTGTCTATGTTAAAAAATGGCTTAGTGATTTTTGTTTTAGGAATAACAATACAGCTGATAATACTCACCATTATTAAATTGTAAAACATAGAAGTCTGGAAATGGATTCCAAGATAGTCCATATTACAATAGAACCACATTTCAGGCAATGGCATGAAATTAGGCTTGGCCAGCACTTCCCTTCTAAATATCCACGACTGCACACTACATCTGAGATGTGATTCTCTCTCTCTTGCTCTCACTCTCTTGCTCTCACTCTCTCTCTCTCTCTCTCTCTCTCTCTCTCTCTCTCTCTCTCTCTCTCTCTCTCTCTCCATTTTAAATCTACTTTATACTTCCTGCTTTACTTTTGACTAGTTGAAGATCTCATTGCTATATGATCTACTCAATGTTGTTGAAGCAAAGTTTGGAGGGTGCCATCAGGATCACATGCTTGATGACAGCAAAACACCAAATTTCTCCTCAAATGCCCACAAAAACTTCATGGACAGGTGTCTACAGAACGAATGGCATCATTTCTTCGTCGCAGAAGGCACATTTCCACTGTGTGCTTGTTTTGTATGTTCCATTGTATGCTTCTACTCGAAATCTTTTCCCTTGCTGCTGTGAGCTGCAAATTTGTCTTGCTGCACCCTCTCTCATTTCTGATTCTTCTCTATATTAAAATGAGATTTATTACATTCCTTCTTGTTCTGCCTTGATTTTTCCCAAGGACCTCAAAACTCTAGGGCACCTTAACTTCATCTATATTTTCTCTTCACGCTGTAATTTTCTAATACCCATGTTAACTTTCCATTGAGCCAACTGACACATTTTAAAAGGGAGCCTGATTACAAAAGGTAGTGAAATAGTGTCCATGTGCAGTGTACAGTATGTGATAGGAATGCATTATTTCTGTGCTTTTTCCCAAGTTTATGTTTGTACCTCTAGGAGAATGAATTGCACAACATATGTTCTGTGCTTCTCTGGTTTCTGTTTAATTCAACCAGGCCTGGCAAGATATCAGTTGAAAGTTTAATCAGTCATTGCTTCTCAGACCAGTATTGAGATTCTCAATTGGTATGGTTCCATGGCTTCGTTATGAAATTTTGCCTCTGGCTAACTGACAAATAATCAAAACATAAATGAAGAGTAGACTCCACATTTGAGTATTTAACTCAAGGATTAATGACGGAATTGATAGCTTTGTGGCCAAGTTTGTGGATGATACAAACATAGGTGGAAGGGCAGGTAGTGTTGAGGAAGCAGGGAGTCTCCAGAAGGACTTGGACAGTTTGGGAGAATGGGCAAAGAAGTGGCAGATAGAATGCAGTGTAGGGAAGTGTATGGTCATGCACTTTGGTAGAAGGAATAAAGGTGTAGACTATTTTATAAATGGGCAGAGAATTCAGAACTCAGAGGTGCAAAGGGACTTGGGAGTCCTAGTGCGGGATTCCCTAAAGGTTAACTTGCAGGTTGATTCAGTAGTAAGGAAGGCAAATGCAATGTTGGCATTTGTTTCAAGAGGACTAGAATATAGAAGCAAGAATGTAATGCTGAGGCTTCATAAGGTGTTGGTCAGACCACATTTGAAGTATTGTGAGCAAATTTGGGCCCTATATCTAAGGAGAGATGTGCTGGCGTTGGAGAGGGTCCAGAGGAGGTTTATGAAAATGATCCCAGGGATAAAAGGGTTAACATATGAGGAGTGTTTAATGGCTCTGGGCCTGTACTCACTGGAATTTAGGACGGGAGGTGGGGGGGGGGTTGCAGGGAGGGGGGCGAGGGGGTGGAATCTCATTGAAACCTAGAGAATATTGAAAGGCCTGGATAGAATGGACGTGGAGAGGATGTTTCCAGTAGAGGGAGAGTCTAGGACCACAGGGCACAGCCTCAGAATAAAAGGACATTCCTTTAGAACAGGGTGGAGGAGGAATTTTTTTAGCCAGAGGGTGGTGAATCTGTGGAATTCATTGCCACAGGCGGTTGTGGAGGCCAATTCATTGGGTATATTTAAAGTGGAGATTGATAGATTCTTAATTAGTAAGGGTGTCAAAGGTTGTGGGGAGAAGGCAGGAAAATGGGGTGGAGAGGGAAAAATAAATCAACCATGATCGAATGGCGGAGCAGACTCGATGGGCCGAATGGCCGAATTCTGCTTCTATGTCTTATGGTCTTATGGACTGCACTTCCAGGATATTTAGTTTTGAAATGCTTTGGATATTTTGATTTTGAGAGAAAGCACAGTACAAGTGCAAACTCTTTCTTCTCACTACATTTGCAAGATGGATAAACAGTTCTGAGAGAGACATAATGCCAAGTTTCCATAACGACAACAAAGAGTAACGTAAAATATACCAGATCAGATTTTCCCTGTGATGTAAGCAGGGTCTATTATTCTCTGTAGTGTACAAAAATCCATGTAGTCTTTGTGTAGGACATGCTGGGTTACTTCCCTGGAGTATCTCTGTTCCTTGGGCTGCTTTGAGGTTTTAAAAGGCAAGCAAAAGTGCATCAATCTATACCCATCTTGAAATGATGATAGCACATCTTGGAGCTCAAATTTAAGGTGCATCTCCAATTTAAAGGACATCATTAAGAGCCTTCTATAAACCCAATATTTTTACAATTCAAAGAAGACAAAACAGCAAATATTAAATACATGCAGGTAGAACTTTGTTCCCAAGACTTTGTGCACCAAACTGCCAGAGTTCCTTAGCCAAGGAATGGATATTCCTGCCTGTTGTCTTTAATTTTCATAAAAGTCAATTGGAGTATAATTTGTGGTATGGTACAGTTGCACTTCACAGATATTTAATCCCACTGGTGATATTTGTACGGCCTCTTTCCTTCACTGTAGACTTCCACAAAATCCATGAATCTTGGTGCATGAAATTTATGAAATAGCACATACATAGAATGGAGTATGTGTCCTTAAACATCTTATGGTTTAAGGCATTTCAACACTTTACGTGTTATTGCCTTGTAATGTTCTTGACCATTTGTGTTCTTCATCCTGCTTGCAATGTGCCCCAAGTACTTAAGATATAAATGTATAATATGTGTATTTATATAAATATTTGTATATATTTCATATACAAATTTTATATAGTATTATATGAGTTTTCACTTCTGATTATCCAGAATATAAAGCAATAGCAGATGTGTGTTACTTGGTTTGTACCATACAGACTGATAATACAGAAATTTAGTGGCTCTTAAGAGGTATTGTGTTTCTTTCCGTGTACTTTTAGTATGATGGTGCACTAATAGACGTGGCTCATTCTTCATTCACACTGCAATTTGGTTGTCATATTGTGATGGAGCATAGGCAGGAGAGCAAGGACTTCATCCTAACGTAACTTGGACTGCTTTTTATAAGAATACCGACTAAGTTGAGATTGATTTTACCATTGATTCCATCTACACTCAGAGATAACAAGAAATTATATTTTCTCATTGTGAGGCAACATTCTTTACAGTGGTACTATTAACAAAGCTTAAATGATACAGGCTGCATATACTACATGGAATTTGTTTCTGATGACCCACACTGTTTGCTCCCTACAGATTTCTGTGGTAATTTAAAATAGGTTAACAGATCATGAATCCTCTGATTAAATATCTCTGGTCTCGTAATTGCATATCTTTCAAGCATTTATTTATTATTGAATGATTTCTTTCTTATAGGCTGAGTGATGCTATTAGATTTTTAATTCTTTTGATCAGCTGAAAATATGCAGGTGTAACGTTGAGTTCTGCCTCCATCTTGTGTCTAAAAGCAATGT
Source organism: Pristis pectinata (assembly GCF_009764475.1). NCBI lineage: Eukaryota > Metazoa > Chordata > Chondrichthyes > Rhinopristiformes > Pristidae > Pristis > Pristis pectinata. Next base: position 35,076,890 of record NC_067418.1, read on the forward strand.
TTCCTCCAGGTGTCTTAGGTCCAGGAATATGATATTTGTTTATCTCTCAAGCTGTCTGTAAACTTGTATGTCTGGCTGTTATTCAAATTCTGCAAGCTAAATCTTTTTCTCAATCCTGCCTTTTTATTTGTAGCTTCTTCTTCCAGCTGTCCATGTTAATTGTGGTTAAACGTCAGCTATTCTTTGGCTTCCAGTACTTACTGCTGCAGTGTGGCTGCAAATGTCTGTGACTCGTCAGTGTTTGAGATTCTGCAAGTTTCTTTCTCACTCTAGCCTGTTTCTATTTTTGTATCTTTTTTCCACCCCCCCCCCATCCCCCCACGCACTATTTGTTAAAAAGATCACTTTCCTTTGCTTACAGACTGCACTCTCAGACCCAGATTTTCCACTGCCTTAACAGAAGCTGTATGGACAAACATCAAATCCATTTTACAGCACTGGCTGTTGATAGTTACTAATTATTTAATGCTAACACCTCCTCCATTCAGTCCCTCTTTAGCCTCTTTGTCCTCTTTTCCCTCTCTTCATTGTGTGTTGTCACTCATCCTCTAAGTCATCAGACACTGATAAATCCAAATAATAACTAATCTCTCTGTGTCTTGTGTTTTTCCTTCCCTTGCTGCATAACAGAAGTGTGTATGTGTGTGTGTGTATACCTGTGTATGTCTTTGTATACGTTAGTGTCAGAATCTGAACTTGAGAACCATAATGCTGAAAAAGGAGATCCTCAATCCTCTGACAGCATGTAGACTGGTTATTCATAGGAACATAAAGGTTCCTAGCAGAAGTGCTCCTGAAGTATTGGCACTGGTATTGCCTGTTTCTATTCTCAGAAGGAGAATTTAACCAAACAATAGAAGCTTGAGAACATTAAAAGGTCTGAAAGATAACATGTCATAATTGCGAAATGAAATTTATCTTCTTAAGGCAAGAAATGTCCTCTAAGTATTAAATATAATTTGAAAGAACCCATCAGTCTTTTTGTATTATTCAATAAAACCACTTCAGAATTATTAAGTCTGGTGAGGCATCCTATGTGATACAAAGCCCTCACTATAAACTCACTGAAGTCTTATATTTGAATGTATCCTTAATTCACAATAGAATCCCAGTATAGTACGAGGCCAAAAAATTAGACTAGTCTGGAATATTGCACTCATTTCTGGGCCTCGTAACACCCAGTGGGAAATGTGACCCCTGACTTTCAGGTTTTGTTAGCACAGGTAATGTTCTCTCACCATAAAACTCCTGTCAATTACATCAACAAGGGTGCAACACAAATATTAGCCTCCAGTATGATTTTCAAACTCAGTGGTCTGAAAAACAGCAGTTCTAGCTTATTGACAGTACAACTAGGTTATACTATTTTTATCCCCCTGAAACTCTACTGTTTAAAGGACCAACATTCAATGTGCATAAATTGTCAGGCTGCTCCACAGCGCTCAGCAGGCTCTCTGCTTACACTTAACATGAAGCCTTCCTTGTTTCTTAAAAGATTTGTCTCCACCCCAAGCTGACTTCCTGTTGGGACATTAAACACTTCCTCACTGGAATGGCATGGAGATGAACCTAGGTTCAGAGGTATCAAAGGCAACCAAGGAACCATGTGAGAACTGGCCTCATCATCCTGTCCTTATCCATTCAGAGTTTAGAAAGTCATGCTGATAGCTTGAGTTCTCGGAGTGCCTTCAAATACAGCCTCACACAAGTGCCTGAACTGCTTTACCTTTAGAGGTCAAGGTTTGGATTGTTCTCAGTTTCCCAGCTTCGGGAATATTCCAGCACAGTGACCTCTGCTTATTTTAGGGAGGTCACCCAAGCTCCTTACTCCAGGAGAAAGATTTTATCCATTTTGGACTGCAGAAACAGGCAGAGGAGGCAGGGATTGTTCCCATAGCAGGCTTCCCCAAAGTGCAGCCATTGAAGCAGTGTGATGCAGTGTTATCTAAAAAGACGTCAGGGTAAGCTTTTGCAAGGATTGGATGCAGGAGTATAACTTGCAATAGTTTTAAGTTTGGCCAGCAAAGGAGTTTCATGATTTTTTTATAATTAGAAGAAGACTCTAGTTGATTGTTGCTACTTAATTCAGGTATGTTAATCTATTTCCATAATTAAGTTGTCTTATGACAGACATTTTCAAATATCTGGTCTATTCCTATTATATTTTCTTGGTTCCTTCACCCAAGATTGCATAAATGTAAGTGGTACGTTAAATTGTCTAAATCACAGATATTACACCATTCTATAAGTTGAAGTTTGGGCAGTACTCATTTCCTGCAAGACTGCAGGGCATGGGATCTACCTATCATTACAAATGACCGTTAGGATGCAGGAAGATATCAATGGTATATTAAGTCTGTGATTCCTGCTATATAAAGACAATCCAAAAGTTTTAAAATTTGTGAGTGAACTGTTAAATGATCCAGTGGATTGAATTAGGTTGGGTGGGAAAGCTAATTTCAGTCACTGTAGTGAGCTTTATTGGAGAGTGAGTGTTTAAACTGGAAAAAAAAATAACATGACCAAACTGGGACTAATGAAGAATGAGATTGCAAGAAGAACAGGAGAAGCATGAATGTGCGTCACAGCCAAACAAGTCTGGTAAGTGTGTTTGTGGAACTCAGGGCCCATCATATCTGAAATACACAAGTACAAATTGAAGAAATGAAGAAAAGTTGTCCCAGTGCATGCAGGAAATGTTATTGTGTTAGAGTGTTTTGATTGAAGTTGTTAATATTAAGGCATTGGTTTCTAGCAGTAATTTCAAATAATTTAATTTGTGTAATCCAGACTGCAGATATGTAGTAATGAGACTCAGTGAGACTGATTTTACAGCCTCATGAGTTCAGGTGAGTCATTGGGAGATTAGGTACATCACAGGATTAGATGGATGAGCTATACCTGTCAGCTGGACAAGTCATGATGATACATGGTCAGAGTGAATCCTGTCAACCACATGGCATGGTAAAGGACAAGCCATTCACTGAGGATGCCCGGCTCTAGATGACAGAATGGTCAGGGGAGACAGATAGAGGGTGAACCCTGACAACGCTTACTGCTATCTTCAGACAAAATAGGCTCTGCAAAGTAGCCTAGCCATAGATTACGCAGAAAATTATATGACATTTAGGTGGTCCTAGTGTTTCTTATGAAAATAAATATAAAACTATTGCACAAGTATGGTAAATAGATAGCAGTATTCCAACAGTCTATGGGGTCTTGAAGTCAAGGAAGATTGGAGGTTGTAAGAATTTATTATTTTATGTAAATTATATAACTTTAAAGAAACAATTAAACATTCTTAACTTTTAGTAATTTTACACAGTTTGTAAATAACCAAATCCTCTCTTCAATCTGTGCAAACTCACTTGAAGTTATCATTACTTTGCTATGCTTAATTACCTGGTTAATTCTAACATGACACCTACATTGTGCATGCTTTCTATCCTTTCTGTAACCATAGCTGTGTTTAGCTGCCCCTTATTAATTTGCAGGTTTTTTATGAACTAACAAGCTACAAAACCGAATATAAGATGACAAGGAGTCACAAGAGACTGAAGATGCTGGAATCTGGAGCAACAAACATTCTGCTGGAGGAACATGGGGGGGAAGGAATTATCAATGTTTCAGGTCGAAACCCAATGCTGGGGTCCCTCCAGCAGATTATTTGTTGTATAAGATAACAATATCTGGCAACAAGCTGGTTCAGTTGCAACTTCGTACTGAGTTCATGGAATAGTTAAGCAACAGTAACACATCGCTATAGCAGGTCTTCTGCAAGTTTACTTTGCCTTACAGTGTCAACTTATCAGTACCCACACACACCTAGCAAACTGCATGGAAATAATGGGGCAAATCTCGTTCTCTTCATTTGGCAGTTGTGAAACCATTGTGTTTCAGCTGTAGAAGCTTCAGTAAGCCTCCAGCTTCACTATATGGACTGCTGAACATGGAAATCCAAGACTTACTGATTGTCAGATGAGGCATCAGTCATTGCACTGTCACTGTACTTCATGCAGAGTCTAATGGCAGAGCCCTGGTTTGCCAGAATCATCTCTCCAGCTCAAAGCCCAGTCAGACATCAGCTAATCTGTGGATTTCCGTGAGAATCAAGGCCTGAGCATTAGGTAGCAAAGGGGAAAGTAAATATTTTTAATGATTTATTTAACTTTTATTTACTCTAAGCATTTATGTGGATTTTAATTACATTTACTTTTTGAAATAATTTTGTATTAATTATTCAGTTCAATTTCAATCAATTTTATATCTTTATGTCAAAAGTTGTATAATCCTTGCTAGTTTTAACAGGAAGCAAACCTCCACCCCACTGTTTTGCCTCTGTCAAAGTCTGTCTAGGTGTTCTGGGGTGGGACTCTGAACTCTGCTGCCCACCAAGACCGCTCTGCTCTTTTTGATGGTGTAGAGGGGTGACAAAGTCTTTGCCCTCCATGTCCAGAGCAGGTGATTGCAAGCAAGTGAGGACCATAGGCAGTAACACTGGTGACAGGCCAGGTCTAGAACGATCCATCCCATTGATTCAATTGATTCATATGATTATTTGTAGTAAATGGTATCTGGTAGTATTTGTATTATATCAAATTTCTCATCAAAAGGTTGCTATGAACCCCACACCTCCACCATATAACTCAGTGGGTTATTTGCATACACACTCCTAGAATGTCCAGTTTTAATAATCCAACATTGTACAAATAGATATTCTGATTTTCTACTTAGTGACCACAGTGCATAATACCTTATTCTTAACTATAACAGCAACAACTTTAAATCAGAATTGTAAAGTTGGCCGTAAATCTCCTGATGAGCTTTGTCTGCCAAGCTACAATCATCTGCTGACTGTATAAACCATTTGATGATTCTCCCCATCTCCACGTATTTAAAAATTAAAGCACAAACTAAAATAAGATTTCATTTGTCACCGGTAATAAAAAGCACACATTGTCCTTGTCCTAACCACCTTACTGTACTACTAACACAGTTTTATATGCTATTACATCACTATTTCATGATAGAATTACAACAAATTTACTTGCACAACCTTGTTTAAACATTCATATTATAAACTTCTGTTATATACTAATATATAAGTATTGAAAGTATTGTTTTATTTCCTGCAATATACTACTGATACATTCTTTCCACATGGTACAGTTTAGCATTTAGTATCAATTTCTGATGTGCGGAGAATAAAAAATGGATTAATGTAGATTAGTGTTAATGAATGATTAATGGTCGGCTTAGACTTGTTGGGCTAAAATGCCTGTTTCCATGTTGTATCTCTGTAACTCCATGATGGATGCAGAATTAAAATAACTCCAACATCGTCTGCCACTTTATTAAAGTTTGGTAAGTTTAAGAAAAAATAACATTGTAAATGGCCAGCTGTTGAAAATAGGATTTTGAAGTTAGGTAGTTTAAAATCAAATATTTGCCTCAAATGCCACTGAATTTTTTCTGGTGCTTTAATTAGCTGTGTTTTCACTGTGCTTCGGGTAAGGTGTTGTGTTAATCATAACTGTTTACCATAAATGGTGCAAAATCTTCCAAGGTTGTTCACAGAGGTACGGACTATCATAGGTAAGTTGGAATGTAGTAAATTATGTTTCTGATAGAGACTCCTGCAAACCAGGCATTCCAAATCTCCCAGCAAATAAAGGACAAAGGGAAACTAAGACTGGGAAATAAGCATGAACGAATGCAACTATTTAAATTACATGGGGCATGAGGCTGAAGGATTGGGGGAGAATGATTTAGCATGTGTGACATTACCTACATAAGTTTCAGTCAGCAGATTGTGATGTGTGATATCCATCTCAAGATTATTGTCATCAACCACCACCAGCAAAGATTCAAACCCCAAATTTACCATTGGTATAGTTGGAGATTATAGACGTAGCTCACCACTATGCACGATGTAACAAAAAGAATCCTCCATCAATGTGTTTACCATCTTCCTTCTTCTTCATATTTCCCAATTATTTGCAAAGTAATACAACAGAGCACATAATTATTCATCATCATTAAGTTCTTAACATATAAATTAATTTTTAGTTGTATGAACCACGTGGACTATCTTGAGAAAATTGAGCTTACTCGGTACAGGTTTGTTGTGATCTTTTGCAGCTGTCAAAGCCTAGTTAGTCTAGGGAAAGATATGGGATCAAATCTCCTTTACTAATGGAGCAGCCCAAAATATCACCCTGGTTTTATAAGGCTTGTTGTTAGACTGTTAACTATTATTTCCGTTTGCAGGTTGCCCACTGGAAATAAGCCAGTGAATACAACTCCTGTGCAAGGGCAGGTCCCTCAGGATGACTCAGACAGAAGAACAGAACCTCGTTCCTCAGTCTCAGACCTGGTGAATTCCCTCACAAGTGAGATGCTAATGGTGAGTAACCATGCCTTGCTGCTGGTACACAAACCAAATTTTAAAAAAGTGTAAGTTACATTGTACATCTTTAGTGGAAGGGCATTGCAGGATTAAGATGCAATAAAAAACATGATCTTGGTTTGATCATATAATTTTTCATCTTTACATGTATTAAGAAATTATATAGCCAGCATAACCTAGCTATAATATTCTTACAGGCTGTATTTTCTATGATTATCAATCCTGGCATATTATAGTCATAGAACATAACTATCTTCTGACTTATGTTGTCCAAAACTGTAATGAAGTTGCTAATGCTTAGTTAATAATAGTTCGTTTTATCTGATCTTTAAACATTATTCAGGACATGAATTTTAGACCTTTTGATTAGTTGTGCTTGAAGGTTGACTTTCCGGTCTCTCTATTCAACGAACACCAATAACTTTCATGCAACGATCACAAAAAAAGGAAAACTCACAACACTTTGATATGTCTCTGGGATTTCTGGTGCTTCCTTGACGAAGATAGAACCAGGTTTGCTTCCAGAATCAGTGGTGGCATCTGAATAGAAATGGGAGAGCATTCATAAACTCCTGCATCCTTTTTTTATTAATTGGCAATTATTGGTGTCCAGATATGGGGAAATCCAAAACTGTTGGGCTTGGAGGCTTGAGGGGCTCTTTGGTGAACCAAAGGCATATATGTCGGTTTCATTCTACTGAAATAGGAGGTACTCAGGCTTTAGGAATTCTTTCAAGGTGAGTGGTTGGGAAAGCAGCTACAGGTTTTTGATGCTTCCAATGTCACAGAAACTATCTGCTTTTTTTAGCAAGGAGGGCTGTTGTCAAATGCAAATCCTTGTCCAGAACATCATTTTAATGTTAGGATAAGAAACTGTCACTTTTGAGCCCTGACATAAGTAACACAGGTAAGGGCAAAGAAAAATGTCCTCTTAATTTCTTGTAACTAATCAATAAACATTGCCACCTTTAGCTGTGTAAGAAATCTGTGTAAACTCAGATGAAATCGAGAAAAATGAGAAGTATTTCCGTTCAATCATATTTGAATGTTTACTATATTTCTGTGTGACAAAAGTGCATATGATGGCAAAACCTCGGTTCTCACACACTAAACTACACTCTATGATTGGGTTAGTTTGTGCTGTTCTTGTGGCAGTGAAGTCTTACTTTTCTGTAGATTGGCTAGGTATGCTTCTGGCTGGCAAAAATGTTTGACAATGGTAAAGAACACTGTGCTAACTCCATTCCCCGATATTACCAAGGCTTTCATGTCTTCTTTTGTTGCAAGTCCTATCCAGATGTCCTTTAAGCATATCCAAGTTGACATTCCATCCATATTTACTCTTACTCTTTATTCTTGTAATCAGTGCCTCTATCTAGATTTCACCAATTGTTGTTGAATAAACTTGGAACAAGTAAAACTTGAAACAATTTAAGCTGGGGAGTTGTTGGGGGGGGGGAGGCAGAATCCTCTTTGTTTCACACAGGAATTACTTCAAGATTTCTCTAGTCATTTATATCCTTAAGTATCTTTGAGATTTTGTGTCACTCAGTGAGGGGGTTTGGGACATGGAATTGGGGTCCGGTTGTGGTGATTAATTGCCGTAACTACTACCAAATGTTGAATTGGGAATTTGAAATTTTATTCTATAAAATTCTATGTTCTTTGAGAGAGAAACATTGACAAAAAAACTGAATTTGTTTTTTTTATAATAATACATAATTCCCATTGTTAAAATCAGATAAGTAAAGTATTACTAAAAATTACAAATAATTGGACCATTTTTCTTCTTAAATTGGACCATTTTTCTTCTTAAATTGGACCTCATTATGTTGTAGTTAATATATGCTAATTGTTTTTGTCTCACATATATATTTGCCACATTTCATTTCCTAAAACCAAATTAAGGACCAGGATCACTTCCAGTTGCATTCTAAAAAGTGACCTGTGTGGACATGGTAGGCTAACTGGCCTGTTTCCATGCTGTTGATTCCATGTAATGATTTGAGCATAAGGCAGGGAATGGGTGTAAGCAGAGGTCTCTTTGTTTGTTGGCAGAGGCAGGACATTCCAAATGGCACCTTTCAGCATTGTAACACTCTACAGTAATGTGTCTATATATATTCTCCAAATATTGGAACATTCCAAAGACCTTTCCAGCTGGTGAAATATTTTTTGAAATGTGGTCATTTGGAATATCGGAAATCAATGTGTAGCCATTTTGCATATGGCAACGCAGGCAACAAGCTAATGACCAGATAATGCATTATAAATGTTAATGGGGTGAAATATTGGCCAAGATACCAAGGATAATTCCCCAATTTTTCCTTGAAACTGTGCCAATGTTTTTTACGAGGTTTCTTGTAACAGTTTGGAAATTCCAGTTGCTTCCATCATTATGTTCTATGTAGGACAATTATTTTCATCAGAGGCTATGCCTCTTATCCTTTTGTAGAAGAGCCACTAATTCTAAATTATCAGCAAGTATACCAAATACATACAATTAAACAATGGATATTGATACAGACAATTCAATCACTGTGCAGAAAACCATAGTGTCTAATATAATCAAGAGATTATGGATTTAAGATTCCTGATCTCATTCCTTTTAATTGTATCAATCTTGTGACAAGATTGCCCTCAATTTACCCCAATTAACTTGTTGTATGTGTTCCTCTTTTAATTCCTCCAAGAGATTTGTTTCAAAGTCAATTTCTCAAATGGAATACATTTATTGATTATCCTAAAAGTTGTCTTCCCCTCCTGGGCTGTGTTAACCATTTTATGTTGTGTTAATGTTGAGCAAATCTGTCTGTCTGTCTGTCTCTCTCTCTCTCTCTGTGTCTCTCTCTGTCTCTCTGTCTCCCTCTCTCTCTCTGTCTCACACACACACCACTACTTACTCTCTTCTATGACCACATCAATTTTATATCCATATTATCAATTTACCATGTATCCCATGTGACTTGATCTCTGGACCAACCTACCATGAGGGACCTTGTCAAGTGTTTTACTACTGTCCACGTATACAATATCCACTGCCCTACTCTCATCAATCATCTTTGTCACTGCCTCAGCAAACTCACATTTGAGAGACAGGACCATCCACACACAGAGCCATGTATTCTTAAAAAAGTTACCATTCTCAATGAAGCAATATCCTTAAATTCTTACATTAAAAAAAGAGGATGGTATTTTCTTACATAGCTTTTGAGCTCTGAAACAGTGCAAGCTTCTTCAAGAGAACTGAATAAAAACAGAAGATCTCCTGTGGCTTGTGACAGTAGGAAAAGAACAGAAATTCCCTGTCCTCCTCCTTTATTTCATGAAAAATCAATTTAATTTATTTCTCTCTCAATGGAACAGCAATTCCTGATTACTCTTTCTCCAAATATAGTTTGGATGACTCAGAAATAGCAGTTCTCAGACGCAGCAACCAAATTAAACAAAAATACTGCTGTAGTAAATGTTCAAACTAATGATAAGCATAACCATTACAAAATATGTTAAATTAAACTGCATAAAGCAACTGTAATTTAATTGTAATCCAATTAAAACAAAGTACAGTATGTAGAAAAGCTCAAATTCTTTTTGTAGTATCTGTATTCTGTCTTTGTAGTGTGACGTGTTGAACAAACTCACCACAATTTAGATACTCTAACAATAGGACTGTTTGGTTCAATGCTTTCTCCAGACTGATTTTTGGAAGTTCCAACAGCAATACAATGCAATAGCAGTCTACTGCCTAATACTGTACTTAGAACAGGAATTTTTACAACCAATACTACAAAAACTACATATTTAAAACTAGACATGATCCTGCAGCCACCACATGTAATTCTTTAAAGATAATTTTCTTTGTAGTCCATAGTGATGCAAGTCACAAACAATGCACTGCAGTGTCTTTAATATATGATACAATTCAGAATGCACATCTTAAAACTGAAATGTACAAACTCATTCATACACACTATGAATAATGATCCTTGTACTGGATTATAAACTCAAGGTGCAAAATTTTAGGTGATGTTCTCAAGCTGTAAGCCAAATAAATCTCCAAATATTGAAAATTAATTCAAAACCAAAAGCATTACTTGTTTCTCAAAAGTAACACATTTCATAGAAAAACAAGGTTACAATTGTAGATGGTGGTGCTGACAATAAAGACCGACATAAAGGCAGAAGCTGCTGGAAATACTCAGCAGGTCTGCGGAAGAGAAGGAGAGATGATTTTTAAGGTCAGGCTCTTTCATCAGAACATTCCCAAGGATGCTTGACAAACAATTGAATTTTCGGCACAATGTTTTTGTACACTGCATTATCCAATTTTTCTGAGGGGAAAAAAAACTATTAATGAAAAGCAGGGACTTCCCTTCGTAGTCAAAAAATCCAAAATTTTTGCTCTGGAGTAGTTGTGTTTCTGGGGCTTGACACAACAGGACCTCATGCACGTGCAGTAGCAGTCCACAACACATGCTGCATATCAAGATGCCATTTACAAAACGTGCAGTCACATATGAGTAGTCCATGTGCTCCACAAGCTGCTTGAATAGGCACAGGCTTTCAACCTTAGGCAATTTGATGCAGAATTCCCGAAATAGATCTTTGGCTGGTAGAAGGGAATCTGACTTCTGAATCTGAAGGGGATCTGAATCTTACTTAAAGATGCTCTTTAAGTGATTTAAGTAGCAGGGTCTCCACTCAATAGCTGCAAATTCTTTCCCCTGTGACACTCACAGCCCTCCCCAATATCCTACACCTATTCATCTCCCAACTATGACCACTGATTATTGACCCACAGGCTCAGCCAATGATCACAGTTCCACAAATCTACCTCCAACCAACAATTCCAACACTCCAGCTCCACCAAATCTATCCCTGACAGGCAATCACACCACCAACCCCAGTTCCCACCCATGGCAAACTACTGCAACATCCATCCACCCAAACTGAACCTCCTACCTTGAATCCTTCCCCTCCGATGCATAACACTTCTTCCATCTACTGCTTTCCCACCCTTCCCTCCCACCCCCCAGCTCTCCAACACACACCCGTTTACATCTTTCCCTCGGAAACAGACTAAACCAATCTCCAGAGCTCTGCACTGGTTTGTGTAATAGTGCACATGTTTCCTTCCATGACAAAACGTACGTGAACCCAATGTGCTTTAACTGGCTTATGTGCCTTTGGGGGCACCAGTGAAACTCTAGGGCATTTTGCCTTAAGACAGACTTTCACGCAATGGGACAGTGCAACAACTTGACCATTCATTCTCGTTACTTCAACAGATATTTTCATACAAAATGAATTTCCAGCAGCCCTTACACTCAGCAATTCTATTTATATTTCACCTTCCTCACTGCTGAACACTGCATCATCAGCTTTGGTGCTGGTTTCAAATTTTAAATTTCTTTTAGTTTTGTTTTAAACTGATCAACGGCCGTACTAAGTCTGTAACACACAAATTGTCATCTTTCTTATTGCTTGCTCCCAAAGAATAATCCAGTTGGCCAGCTCACATCTCTTTCTGTGTACTTGTTATGTGTATTTTGCATCTCCTTACCCGCAGCCAGCATTTATATATAATTGTTTATATATCCTTTCCTTTTATCTTAGTCTTGAACTTGACTGGTCTTCCAGCCACAGCTATTGACTTAATATAGGATTTATTTTGATTCCCAATTTTCCTTTGAGCAGCTGTGGCCCAGGCAGTCAGAGCTCGGCCATGGGGATGGGCTGTACTGAATGCGTTACCTCATTCTCCTGCCTTTGTCTATAACATGGAACCTTGGAACCTGCCGAGCAAATCAGTAGTTCAACCTGATCCAATTTGGTGTAAGAGTTTAATTTTTCCCAAAGAACAGTTTACATAAATAGATGGGTAGCTGAACCGACTCATTATTGATTAGTTACTGTGGCCATGACCCTTCCTCATCCTTGCATTGATCACTTTGTGGGAAGAAGAACTCTTGATGTTGGTTCCATATTCCTTTATAGTAACTTGAATCGGTGCATATGATTTTCTCCAAAATTTAATTTAAAGTAAATTATGTTTATTTTTCTCATTCCTTTAATAGTCTTTGATCATCCATCAGAACCTTTCCAACTTGAAACTTTTCACTTTCTCCAAGTTTTCAATGTCTCTGACACCTGGCACAGGGAATTAGTATTTTTTTGTCATCTTTGCACTGCCTCCAGGGCTTGAAATTCTCGCTTGTTTCAAGCAAATGGAACAGAACACAGTGTTCGAGGAAAGATCAAACAGAGGTTGCATTAATTTTGACTGCTCCCTACTCTAATTTATTTTATACAATTTTAATTGAATGTTCTTTTGGCTTTTTTGGTTGTTGTTCTACATTGATTAGACATGTTGAGGTACAAGGCTACCGAGCCTCCAAGGTCTCTCTCACCTTCATCCTTGGTGATTCTAAACTAGTTACAGAGTTTATTGCTCTGTATTTTCTGAGTTGCCGTTTCACATTCTGCCCTAGATGATTTGGACTACCTGAAAATCTCCTCACTTACTATTGCATTTCTGAATGCTGGTCACTTGTAAATTAAATATAGTAAATGGTTCTAAAATTGGGCCATCAACAATATTCCTTAGTGATTTGGCTGAATAGTAAGATTGCTGGATCTTGATGCTTCAGTCACCCTGACGAGAATTTCCCTTACAGTCTCCACCTATCCATACTTACCTGATGTTAATGTGGAAGATCGATACCATTGGTCTGAAATATCCCAGACTCCACACAGGTGGTCTGGACAGCAGCAAATACTTTAGCCCACTGAGGAATTCCTACTCCTGAAGTTCCCTTGAAAGATTTAATAGTTTATTGTGGTTCTTTCACATTTAAAATGGAAGTAAACAAAATTAAAAACTTAATAAATATTTCTGCAAGTAAAAATAGCTAACTAAACTCATCGAAGAACACATATATAATTAAAAACATTGGACTCAGGAGAAATAAATATTAAAAAAGTATCTTGCTCTTCTCATCACCTCCTAATCTAAAGCCTTACAATCCTCTTTCAAATCAGTGGGGTCTCAGATCCTGCAGTTGTGAGAGCTAACCTGGAGTAGGATTCTAATTATGGACTGAACTGATGGCAAGTTAGGAACTTCCACATTTGACAGCATGTGCACAGAGATCCCAGACTTACTACTCTTAAAATGGTTAAGCACCTGTGGTTCCATTAGGTACCACCAGTGTTAGTAGGCAAGGGCTGACCCAAAGTGTAAACGTATCCAACTCTATGGATAACACAGACCTAGACAGGGACGCGAGCTGTGAGGAGGTCAGAAAGAGTATGCAAAGTGATTATAGATAAGTTAAGGGAGTGGGCAAGAATGCAGCAAGTAGAGTAATGAAATAGAATATTTCTAAAGTGGCAAGAAAGTAGTAATTGTTGGTGTGCAGAAGAATCGTGGTGTGCTAATTCATGGAAACCAGAAATTTAATACACAGTTACTATAAGCTATTAGGAAAACAAATGGTAAGTAAGCCATTATGGTAAGACGGTTGAAGTACATAAGTGAGGAAGTCTTGCTACAAAATACAGAGCTTTGGAAAGACCACACCTGGAATAATACCTGCAGTTTTGATTTTTATAGCTAAGGAAGGATGTATTTCTCTTTGGGTCAGTACACTATGGATTTACTACTTTAATTCCTGAAACTCCTTATGTTGTCCTCTGAGGAGAGATTGGGTGGGATGGCCCGTATCCACAGGAGATAAAAACAAATGAGAGGTGATCTTACTGAAAAAAATATAAGATTCTGAGAAGAATTCACAGAGTGACTAATGAATGGCTGTTTCCTTAGGTTGGAGAATCCAAAACTAGAGGGCACTTAGGAATGAGCTGAGTAAAATTTACTGACTTAATGGAACGTGAATCTTTGAAATTCTCAACTCCAGATGAGCTCAGTCATTGAGCATCTAGAACTCGAGACATTGAGTCAAGGGGTTGAGCAGGAATGTTGACTTGAGGAAGTTGAACTGGAGGATCAACCATGATCTTTTTGAATGACAGACCATACTCATGGAACAACATTGCTTGGCAACATTTCTTATTTTCTAATACAGAGCCTTGAGGCATTCCACTTGCTGATTTTCCACCTGATCTAGCTCGTCCAACACGTACACATTGTTTCTCTCCTCTAGGCACTTTCTTATCTATTTAAGATTCACTTTGAATCCCCACAGCTTTTAATGTAACCAGAAAAAGAAATACTTGCATTCCCAATCTCAGGATGTTCCAAAGAGTCATGCAGCAAACTCAGTAAATTTTGGTCACCGTGTAACTTTTGGCAATGCAGAATAATATAGTTTTATTCTCCATTGGCTTTCATGTGAAATCGGGTCAGAAAATGTGTGAGGTTTTAATTTATAGGTTGGGTTTTCTATACTTTGAGTTATTTCATGGTTACTGTTGATGTGATGATACTGAAAATCCTGCTGATGGATATATCCACTTATATTACACAAAGATCGAATAGTTTGTGTCTCTTAACGATATATTGAATTAACATGGCAAATTATGGGGAGATGTTCCTTGTTTTGAACAATTTTTATTATGCTTTGTTAACAGTCCATCAAGATGAATCAAACAGATAGGAGATATTTCTGAGGTGAGAATAGATTGAATGAGAGCTAGGCAGGTAGAAAATTGTCCTGACTTTCAGTTTGAAGGTGCTGAGAGATTGTAAGTGCTTGGTCTCATCTGAAAGGCCCCATTTAGATGCAAGCCTGAAACCACTGGGATACGTCAGCTGACTGGTGGGTGGGAATAGCGATGGTCACCAGCGAGTCACTATCAGGGACGGAAGAATAGTCCTGAGAAAACCTGTAAGTCACAAGGATTGGATTTTGGATAGTTCACATGATGATCAGGTGACAAAAGAGGCTCAAAGATTTGCCTTTCTCTCCAAGCCCAAGAAAAGTATTTTTTTAAAAAAACCCACAATTTAAGCTTTTGTTTTCTCCACAATTCACCAATGATAACTAGATCATAAAAGCATTAATGAAGTGCATACAGTACCTGTATGTGCTCTGTTGGGAAAATGAGATAAATATAATTGATTGCTAATTTATCAACTTTGGTCAATTTCTCCTTGCTGAATTTTAAGACCTGGAGGCTTGTTGATGAAATATTTTTCTTTATGACTGGTAATTCTACTGATTTATTCCCACTGGCACAGAGAGTTTTTCAGAGATTTATTGGCAGAAGGAAGCTCATGTGAGGCTACATTTAGAGTGTTTTTTTTATTCAGTGACAGGATGTGGATTTTGCTGGCAAGCCTAGTGTTTTTTTTCAATCTCTGATAGCGCTTTTACAAGAAGCAGTTAAATGTCAGCCACATTGCTGGGTCTGGAGTGACACAAAGGTCAGATGGCAACTTCCCTACCCCAAATGATAGAGGCATGATAATCGTCAACATGAGTTTTTACAAGAGTCTGATAGAGGCATGATTATCATTGCTATTTGGTTTTTTTTGGGTAATTCCAGATGACTTTGTATATTAATGTGTATTTTATGTTCATATATATTTTTAAAGCTGATATAGAGAGGCTATATAGGTAATCAAGAAGTGTAAGGCTACCTCGGGTAGAGGGGAGTGCAGAGTTGAGGATACGATCAGGTTAGCCATGATCTTATTAAATGGTGGAGCAGGTTTGAGGGGTCAAATGGCCTCCTCCTGCACCTAATTCATTTCATAAAATGTAAGTGCATGCATTTCAATATTTTATTGAGTTAATAGTCAGGCTAAATTTCTGTCAATTGAAGTGATTTTCTTTGATTACAATGAATTACATGGGACATACAGAACAGAACTAGGCCACTTGACCCAACCAGTCCATGCTGGCTTTTTTTTTGCTCCTCTTGAACCTCTACCCATCTTTCCTCTCTAAATCTATCAAAGTAATCCTCTTTTCCCTTTTCCTTCATAAGCTTGGGCAAGCCTCCCCTAAAGCACATCCATACTATTCCCTCCAACCACTCCCTATGTCAGTGAGTTCCATGTTCTCACTGTTGTTTAGGTATTAGAGTTCTTTCTGCATTCCCCAACAGATTTCTTAGTAAGTATCTTATCATGATGGCCTTTAGATTAGTTATACTCTGCTGCACAAACAGAAACATCCTCTCCGTATTCACTCTATCAGAAAAGTTAATCATTTTAAAGGCCTCTATTAGGTCACCCTTCATGCTTCTCAAATGAAAAGAGATTGTGGAGAAGAGCAGGGGAGTACTGAATCACTGAAAGCAACTTTGGGACTTTACAATTAAACAATGGATGTGTGGAAATATAAATTTTGCTGCCTGTTTCACTACATAAAGATGGTAAGTGCCAATTACCTTGCTATCATGCATTTGTGCAATACAGGCTGCAGAATTTTACCAGAAAGGGATAATAAGTAGAAAAGTGATAATGTGGAGGGTGGCACAGTCCTGTTGCAGATAGAGCTGCTGCCTCACAGCTCAAGTGACCCAGGTTCAATCCTGACCTCTGGCGCTGACTGTGTCGAGTTTGCGTTTTCTCCCTGTGACTGCATGGGTTTTCTCCAGGTGTTCTGATCTCCTCCCACATCCTAAAAATGAGCAGGTTGGTGGGTTAATGGGTAACTGCAAATTGCCCCTGGGTGTAAGAGGGTGATACGAAAATTGGTGGAGGGTAGGGGTGAGGTTAATGTACAAGTGAGAGTGAATAGGTTATAGGGAAGAAAGTGTGGACTGATGGAATTGCTCTGAAAACCAGAAAAAACTTGAATGGCCTCCTCCAAATCATAACGAGAAATATGAGATATAAGAAATATATTTCAGCAGAAAATTCAAATCACCAAGTAGAAATACCTCTTTTTATGCAGTCCTTTGGGACTGAAGATGACTTGCTTCAGGTCTTGTGGGTTCTGGGGTGGCTGATGAGGCCAATGCAGTCTCTTCCACAGACTGGGCAGGAGGTGGCTGACAAGGAGGGTGGGTGGGTAGCTTGTGAAATGGTACCCTCCTTTGGCAGTTTACAAAGGTCTCCTGTGTGCTCCCAACATGTGGCCTCGAAGGCCCTCAATACCATCCAGAATGCTGCTGCTCCTTTTTGAATGGTTGTGGGCCAAAGAGGTACCCAAGAGTCTGCACTTCTTCCAGAAAGCTTTGAGCATATCCTCAAATCATTTTCCTTGTCCACCTTGTTAACTCCTCCCATGACAGAGCTCAGAATAGAGCATCCACTTTAGGAGTCTGGTGTCGGGCATGCATGGCCTGCCCAATGTAGTCAGCTGTGAGTAACTTGGCCTGGGGTTGTTAGCCCGGGAGAGTTGGTTCAGTTATCCTTCCAGCGAATTTGGAGATAGTGTTGGTGGTATTTTTCATGATTGTGCATGCTCAGAGGCTTAGCTCCATGACATTGTCAACGCATTACCGAAGTCTATGAGAGGATGTGCCTTGCACTCAATATCCAATGTACAACAGCATAGCCTATGGTCCATTGCCGAAAAGAGTATTTGAAGATGAGGACCACAAACCTGTCACAAAACTCTGGGCAGCAATGATCTCTGCCCTCCTATGTGCTTCTGAGGGTTATGCTCTAATTCCACAGATTTTCACTTTAACTTGGTCTCCTGTGCAGGTAGGAGGCTTACCTTGTAGAACTTGACTGGGTCCTTCATTAAATCTGCTGATTGGATTTGATTTTGTAGTTAGATTGTTACTAAGTGAATAAGTTGTTCAAGCTCTCCCATCAGTTGAACAGAGCACAAATAGTCTCAACAAGAAGCAACTCAACCTATTAAGTTTCCAATTTCACCATGAACAACATATTATGTTCAACTTGAAAATTGGCCTAACCTTGCAAGAAAGAAAAATTCTGCATTTGAATTTAGGGGGCAGCTCCTCCAGCTGCTTAAGTAAATAGTCATCGTATATTAATATTAAATGCTTTACTGTGACATTATTGAAAAATCCATTACCACATTTCAGTGCAAATGTTTATTGCCAAACCACCCATCCATCCTCAGTGTTGTGATAGATTGTGGCCTTTTGCTCTTTGAAAAATGCAGTAAAATACTATCAGACCTATCAATGGTGAAAACACAATATATTTTTCAGTCCGTGAAGAAGCAAGAGATTTTCAGAAAATCTTATGGCACTGATCAGAACACCTGCAATTATATTGATTTTCAATTTAAATTATTGTGAACCTGTAAGGATGAGAAAGGTAGGAAGTCATTGGTGGCTACCTGTGAAGTGCAAAGTTTACAGAATTTCCACAATTTGCAAACTCTAGTGAAACAAGTGTCAAATTAAACACTAAATATTTCTGTTGTAGGACAAGACAACCACCCAGACCCTCTGATCTTGCCCTTGTGGTAAAAGAAAAGGTGTGACAGGTCATCCCTAGGTTATGGCAGGGTTCCGCTCCTGTGCACTGTTCACCACCTGAACAGTTTTCGAGTCAGAAGTGTGGGGGCGATCTGAGATCCCACCTGGCAGGAGATGCCTGCTGTCCCACAGCAGCCAGCAAATTCATCCTGCCAGTCTCCCAAACGCCAGTTTGTATATACAGGCTGTACATGAGCTGGCGAGGATCTGTGTTAAAAGGCCTATTATTTTGTTCCACTTAAGCAGTTTTTCATGATAGCAAACCAAATTATTTTGAGTTTGTGTGATATACAATGTAAAAGAGTTTTTTGATCAACATTGGTAATTGATTTAGTATTGTCACATTTACCAAGGTACAGTGAAAAATTTTGTTTTGCATGCCATCCATGCCGATCATTTCACAACATCAGTACATCGAGGCATACAAGACATGATACATATGTAAAGCCTTTGAAGCTGATTTTTTTTACTGTCTCACAGTCAGGGTTTGCCATTTCCCAGAGTATTATAAAGAATCAAAATAGCTACTAAGAGAAGTATTGCAGGTTTTACGTGTTCAGTATCCATTTTGTGGGGCCCAGCAGGTGAAACCAGGAATGTTCTCATCCAAGAAAGGTTCAAGCATGTAAATGGGATGTGAATAACATTGGGAAGATATCCATTACCTTCCAGGTAATTTTCTTGCCTTTTCTGGGTTATAGCCACTGAGTCAATATTGCTAGAACCTTGGGACTGGATGATCTGCAAAGAAGCAGCTCGAGGTTTCAGAGAGTTCCATGAGTTAACATTTTCAAGGCAACAAAGTGGCAGTCTGAGATGGCAACAGGATTCCCATGGTTGTCACATAAAGCTAGCGCGTGATGAACTTTATCACCTTTGCTCTTCAGCATGTGCACTGCTTCTAGAGTTATATATTTGCTTGGCGCTCTCCCAATATTTGATGTTAGCCGAACCAAGAAAGCCAATTGGGCTGTTGAAGTCATCAGGCTGGTAGAAAACTTGGGTTGAGGAGAGGAAAATCTGACCCCTCAAGATTATGCCAAGAGTAGGATGAGGAAGGAAAGAAGGAAGCTTGAGTGGAGCATAAAAGCCATAGAGGATTAGTTGGGCCGAACGGTCTGTCTCTGTGCATTGCATGGAGTGATGGTATCAACTGAGGGAAGTGGGGCAGCGGTGGATTTAACTTCCCTCCTCTACTTGCAAATTTTAGAAAAGAAATTGTTCTGAGTCCATATGGAAGAATATCTATTGTATAGAAGATGGTCCTCGTTCTAACTTGCTTGAATTTGATGACTTGAAACTGCTGCCTGATAAATCAGCTGCCAATTCCCTTTGACTAAAGCTATAAGTGTGCATTACATTGCACAGTTGAGAGAGATGAATGGAATTGATATGAGCAACAGTCACATTTAAAATTCACGTTCACTGAACAGAATATATTTCCATGGCATGTTCAGTTAATTACATAATTTCTAATTAAACCCTGATTGTGTTGATGCAGATGCTGTTCTGTGTTTTGCCTCATTAAAATAAAAAGGGGACTTGGAATCACCCAATTGGGAGTGGAGCTGTTGTGTTTAATGTTTGAAGAGCAAGCACTGTATCAGGAAAGCCATTGATATTCTGTGTGTGAGCTAGTAAATTGATCCCAGTATAATTCTCAGTGGGTCACTTTATATTGGATCGGTCAAGGTTGACTAATCAGAAGCAGTTTGCCCTTGCCCAGAGCTCTGTGAATTATGCAACACGTTAGTTCAATGAGTTACATAATCTGATGCATTACTGAGCAGAAATAAAATATCATTACAGTAATGCGGTTTGTTCTGATGCCAAATTCAATGAGCTTTATAAATTCATTATGTATTTTCTTTTATCTGCATGCGCAGTATATATTTTTCCTATGAATTTTGCTTTTGAATTTATAGAGAGGGTAGAGTAACATGAGTTGCTGTGGCGTGTGATAATGTCTGTTGGTTTAAATCGACATATATTAATTGAGGTTTTTGTAACTCATCTGCTTGTCTTGGATCCTTGCAATTCAATTAACCTCTATCCTTTGTTATTCATTGATATCTCCATTTCTATGTGCATCAGTTAACTTTACACTTAATTTAAAGAAAATGTTGTTTGCTGTAAATTAGCTGGGCATGAACAATCCTTCCATTTGGAAGCTCCAGATCCACCATGTGTTCTGATTGCCTTTGTTAAGGATAGTCCCAATGAGTGTGCTGTCACTGGGGATTATTTTGGGGATACTTCAGAAAGTTAGCAGAATAAATAAAACTTATTTATTACTTTCTCATATGCCTTAATGTACGCAAAACCATGCTTATGAAGGGCATTTATGAAAACAGGCAAGAAGATTGTTCTATAATGAACACAACTGTTAAGTAGTCAGAAATTGAGGATTTTTCAGGCATGAATACAAGAATATTTGCCTCAAAATTTGTTTGCGTAGCAATGCTCATGTAAGCGTTGGGAAGTCAATGTTTCTTGAGGTGTTGCAAAGTCCATTTGAGTAACTGTTTCATAGGATGTGCACAAAGCGATGTCAGTCATTATGTAACCCTCATTTAGAATATGACCAAAAAGGACGAGTCACATGGTCAGAGCACAAGCATGCTATTTCAGTGTTGCAACCCGTGCAGCAGTGCAATTTAAAGCGACATGCACATTTGTACAAACGTCAGCAGGCTGAATACTGATACTGAGTCCTGACCCTTGTGGATACAATGACTTTGGGTGAGCTCCACAGTCATCTGCACAGTCAAACCTCCTTAACAAGCATGCTGCTGTGGTGGTCCAACTGATGTGCTGCATGAGCTGGAGCTGGGGCACAGGCATCAAAACAGAACAGAGCAGATTTGAAGGGCCGAATGGCCTACTTCTGTTCCATTGTCTTGTGATCTTGTGAACAGATGTGCCCACGGACCCAGAGGGAGAGGGCTATCAACCTCTCCGGAGCCAAGGTTTTCAGAATCAAAGGTGACAGTGATCTAAGACCTACAGTGGAAGGAGCTCCAGCCTCTGACCCTCACCTGTAACCCGTCATGGAGATTTTCTAATCTGCAACTAAACTGCAGCAAGGGTAAACTAATCTCTCTCCCCTCCTGGAGACACAAAGGACAGCAGATGCTGGAATCTGGAGCAACACACAAGATGCTGGGGGAACTCAGCAAATCAAGTAGCATCTGTGGAGGGGTGTGGACAGTTGACATTTTGGGTCGAGACCCTTCATCTGGAATGAAAGTTAGATGGGAGATGGCCAGTATAAAAAGGTGAAGGGAAGGGGTGGAGCAAGAGCTGGCAGGTGATAGGTGGATCTAGGTGAGGAGGGGTGATAGGCAGATGGAGGAGAGTTGGGAATAGTGACAGATGCTGGGAGGTGATGGGTGGAGTTGACAAGGGGCTGAAGATGATGGAATCTGATAGGAGAGGAAGGTGGAGGATGGAATCAAGTGAGGGAGGTGGGGAGGGCAGATGGGAAGAATGGGGGAGGGGACCCAGTGGGAGGAGTGTGTGGGTGATGGGCAGATGGAGTGGGTGGAGGGGTGGGGAAGAAATGGGGTGATGGGGGGGCTGGGGTGGGTGTAGGAGGAACTGGGGTAGATCAGGAGGAGAGAGAAGAGACAGAGGGGGAGCAGTTTACTGGAGGTTGGAGAATTCAATGTTCCTGCCATCGTGTTGTAGACTACCCAGGCAGAATATGAGGTGCTATTCCTCAAGTTTGCATTTAGCCTCACCCTGGCAGTGGAGGAGGCTGAGGACAGACATGTTGGTGTGGGAATGGGGAAGAGAATCAACATGGCTTGCAACTAGAAACTCCCGAAGGCCGTGGTGGACAGAGTGCTGGTGCCCGGCACAGTGATCACCAGGACTGGGCCTGGTCTCACCGATGTGGAGGAAGCCGGATGCAAAAAACGAGGCCAGAGGATTTGCATGTAAATGTCCACCTCACCTGGAAGGGCTGTTTAGGGCCCTTGATAATTGTGAGGGAGGAGATTTAGGGGCACGTGTTACATCTCCTATGACTACAGGGGAAAGTGCCTGGGGAGGGGGAGGGATAGGTGGGGATGGATGAGCAGGCCAGGGAGTCATGAAGAGAGTGATCCCTGCGGAAAGCAGAAAGGGGTGGAGAGGGGAAGATAGGCCCTAATTCCATATTTGACCCCAAAATGAACTTCCCACCCCATATTTGTGCCACAGCTGAGACTATTGTTTTTCCCTTCAAATGTTCCTCAACTGCTCCAGGCTTGGGGCATCTGCTTAAACTTTCACCAATGCCTTTGTTGTTTCTAAATTGACTATTCCAATATCATCTTATTGGCCTCCCGCATTCTATAGCTGTAAACTTCTGATCGTCCAAGTCAAAATTGCCTGTGTGTCTTAACTCAGTCATGTTTACATTTTACCTTTCTTCCTGTATTTTCAGAATATCTTGGTCATTGAAGTAGGTTTTTTTGTAGCGTCAAAGTGGAATGAAAGGCAGAATGCCGGCTAAGCATTGCCTTGATGCTTTCACATAACACTCTCATCTTTGTTTACAGATCTTTTTCTGGCCTTACCTCTTCATATCTCTCTTGAAATATCTGAAAATCCCTTCCTGAATCTCGCTGGCTCTCTCACTCTCATTCTACCTGCTACTGAGATGCTGCTCAATGAATGAAGGACAAACAGCCTATTGTGCCAGCATTTTGTCTTTGAAATGGATATCCAATTAATCCCATTGACTTTGTCTATTTCCATACCCTAGCATGTTTTCCTTTCCAAGTTTTGGTACAATTACCCTTTGAAAGTTATAGATACTTATGGTTCAAGACTTACAGATGGGGCCAATGAAACTTCAATAAATCACATTAAATTTACTTACCCTCTCACCTTTCAATCTCGCATAAGACTAAATCCTAATTTCTATTCATCTTTCTGCTGTCACTGTGCCCAAGAGTGCTCCTAATTTCAGTTTCTTTCTTACTTTTGGATACAAGATCAAGCTGAACACTTAATAATTTTGTAGCTATGGCGACACACATAGAACAGAGAAAAGTACAGCCCTTCAGCCCGGCATTTTGTGCCGACCATGATGCTGATCTAAACTTACCCTATCTGCCTGCACATGGTCCATGTCCCTCTATTCCCTGCCTGTTCATGTGTCTGTCTAAATGACTCTTCAATGTCACTATTGCATCTACTGCCTCCCCTGGCATTATGTTCCAGGCACTTACCACTCTCTGTTTAAAAAAAAACAACCTGCCTCCCAAATCTCCTTTTAAACTTTCCTCTTCTCACCTTAAACATGCCCTGTGGTATTGACTTTTCCACCTGGGAAAAAGACTTTGACTTTCTACTATCTATACATCCCATGATTTTATGTACTTCTATCGGGTCATCCCTCAGCCTCCGACACTCCAGAGAAATCAGCCCAAGTTTGTCTAACCTCTCCTTGTAGCTAATGCACTCCAATCTAGTCAACATGCTGGTGAACCTCTTCCATACCCTCTCCAAAGCCTCCGCATTCTTCCTATATCATGGCGACGAGAACCCCAAATGTGGCCTAAAAAAGTCTTATACAGCTGCAACGTGACTTCCCAACTTTTATACTCTAAAACACATTGGCCAAGAATAAGCCATGCCTTGTCAATAGCTAATAGTTAATCTGAACATCTAGTTCCATACTCAATCAATTACTTGCTCCATTTTTAAAGTATCAAAGGAACGCATTCAAACAACTATTGAACATTTTGACACTGACATCTCAGTCACTGTCACTCACTCCACGTCCCACATTGTTCAAGCCTTCAGCACACGAATGGCTTCTTGCAGCTTTGAATGCCAATTTCCACTACTCTAGCTTGTACATGTATTTATCATGACAATCTTGTAATTAATTAATTATGAAAATTTAGAGGATGTTGCCTTCCTTCCCAATATTCAATGTGTATATTTGTTTACAGTGTAAAATAAGTATTTCTTCAGTGTAACATATTGTGTGTTTGTATTGATTAGGTGTGAAGGAAATGTATGTGGATCTTGATTATTTCCTCAGCAAAAATTCTACACCTTGGGGTCCTGCCTTCCCTACTTCATTTTAGTTCCTTTCCATTATAGTTGTGTTGTTTACCACTCGAAAGCTACATCTTATTGTTTTTCTATTTAATAGCATTGCACATCAAGGGATACATCAACAGTTCTATATATAGAGTACTGCACATGAGACAGATTCTCTTGAAATCACTTTGAAGCTGAAAATGGTAGAGCTCTCTCTGTGCACATATTCAAGCATTTTCTTTTGGGGCTGCATTGTAGGAAAGGCAGCAAACATTTTATGCAGAGCAACGTTCCAGCAGCAGGAATCTGATTTTGTTTTTAAATATAAATACTGGCCAGGACACTAAAAGCTGTGTTTTTCTTTGAAATAATGTCCACAAAGCTCTTGTGTCTCTCTGATGCCTCAGTTTAACAACTCATTTGAAATTCAGTGTTTGTTCCATATTGCTATGCATTCAAATTCTAGAATGGAGTTTGATCCACAATCTTTTAATCTAGAAACCATAAACACTATTACTGAAGCCACTCAAGTTTATTTGACTGAAAGATTACATTTTTGGGAGATTATAGTTTAGGCTTTTCAAAAATTATGCAAACAACTTGCTGACACATTTACCTTTTCTGCTCTCTAATCTTGGCAGGGTAGAGAAGATGAAATTTAACAACTAGTTCTCTTGTGATGTATTGCTCTATTTCTGACAGATGATTGTATTACAAATATTGGCAAAATTCAAATAATAATTAGTCATGTTTATGAGCAACAGATGGCAGAGGGGAAATCATGTATCTATATTTTTATTAAAATTAGCACTTGGAGACAGCAGTGGTCGGCTAAATACTGTGCCCATTTGGCTATTTACTTTACTGAAGATTATTCTGAGATTGTGTTCTCTATACTTAAACTCCCACTCATCCTTCAAGGTTTAATTATAATTAACAAAGGTATCAGTTGTTTAATTAAATGTGTTGTTATTTCTGAAGTAGTTGTTCATAAAATGATTCAAGAAATATATCTCAAAAATATGCTGACCTTGAATGTGCAGGGATAGTGATGCAACAGCACCAATTCACTCGTACTTAGAAGGGTGCATTTTGAGGACAGATTTGATAACTTAATGGAGGTATTTAAAATGGAAAGGGATTTGAAGTGATAGAAGCAGGGGAACCACTTCCTCTGGTATGTGAATCCAACACAGTAGAGCATCATTTTAAAAATGGCATGTAAAGATCTGCATTGAAAATACAAGAGCTTAAAAAATATTTTACAAATATCCGAATAAAAGGATTACCTCATGCGGACTGAGAGTAGTAAATAGTGAAATAAAAACAGCAAATGCTGGAAGCACTCAGCAGGTCAGGCAACGTGTGGAAAAAGAAACAGTTCATGTTTCAGAACAAAGACCCTTCATCAGATCTGGGAAAGGCAGAAAGTTTTAAGTTACAGAGAGGATGGGGAGTGATGGATTGATATTTAATGTACTTTATACTGAAATATTGCTTTGAATTTAAGCTCAGTTCACAATTAACTTTGAGAAACACCATTACTAATTGGGATATCTGGTGAATCAACTGCTTCAGAATTGTGCATGCTCAGACCTTTATCCACTACCAAAAATGTTAGGAAATTGATAACCTTGCTAATAATTGTTAGTAACCTTGTTAATAAATATTCTAGATCTAAGTCTTTACTTACCAAGGGAATTCAGAAGAAATATCTTTACCCAATGACTGGTGAGAATGTAGAACTTGCTACTGTTGAAATAAATAACATCAATACATTTAAGCAGGAGCTGACAAACATACTGTATGAAGGAGGAGGGAATAGAGGATTATGCTGATTGATTTAGATAGGGAAAGACATGAGAAGAGTTGAGTGGATCATAAACACTGGTGTGGACTGGACATCCAAATCACCTGTTCCTGTGCCATATATCCCATAGTTTACAATTGATCTTATCTACAGTCCACCTTTGAGAAACTAGCAAGGGAATATCTATTTAAGATCAAGTAGTGTAATTAGACAAGATCAATTAGTAATCTTATCACAAAGATACTCTGGGGAAGTGATCACAATATAATAGAATATCATATTGATTTACTAAGAAATTAAACTGACATTTTAGTGCACTACAGAGTCTGTAGCCTAACTATGTTGGCCAGAGGGGTAAACTCATCAATGTATGACAAACTGTGCCATACCTGGATTGTATGTGCTTTTGAGGCTGGAAATGGAAAAGTGCTCCACTCTCAAAAAATGTTTCCTTGTTTCACAAGAATTACCCCAGTTCAATTACGTTACAATTGAAATCATTTGGTGACAAGTTTTATCAATTTTTATTAAAATAGAAAATAATAGTTTATGATTTTCTTTTTATGCAAAAACAAGAATATAAGTAACAGCAGCAAAGTAGGTTTTGAAAGCAAACTTGGCATATCTGCAGCAAATAGTTAGGGCCCAGGGTTTGACTTTAATGCTAATTTTCACTCTCTTTGTACAATACCAAATCAGAGTCATGTACCAGATTTTCAAGCATAATCTTTGTTTTGGTCATCAGCCTTAATGGGCAGAAATGCCAGTGTTGGATGGATGTTGATGCATGTACCTTATTTCCAAAAGTATGTTCCCAGCAAGAAAACTAAGTGTGGAATAAGTGAAAGAATAAGATTTAATCTCACATTTGCTCTTTGTGATCATCTGTTTTCCAGGAACCAACACAATGTTGGCTGAGCTCTGTCTATTTTGAATGTCGTTCCAGACCTATGTATTAAGTCAGATGAGAATTGCTCAGGTCAACACTCTGGTCACAACTCATTTTTTACAAACCTGGGAAAAAGTGTGTCACAGCTGAAGTAATATTGCTCCATGTCTCACATTTAATAGGGTTCCATTTATAAATCAATTCCTTGCAGTGGCTTTTAAACTTGAAATTCCACTTAAGTGCTCTACTGCTTTTTATATAATGAGCCAGGGTTCCAGATCATGGTTACAAATTGAACAAAAATAAGATGGAAAATAGTCTAAAATGTGTAATAAATCTATTTCTACGATTACACAGCTTTTAAAATGTTTACCTTAAGTGCACATTTTTGCTCTGTCATTAGAGATGAGTTAAGTTCCACTAGATGCAGTTGAATTGATGTAAAATTGTGTAATGTTTTAAGCAGTTAAAAGTAATGATCGCAGTAATATAATAGTGAGAGTGTGGTATATTGTTACTGAAACTGGTGTCAAAGGCAAGAGCAATAATTGTAAGTTCAGGAATTCCAAGCAAAGCACATTTTAATATCTCTCAACTTGCTTATTAGTCATAAATATAAGAGACTTCAGGAATAATTTTC
Source organism: Pristis pectinata (assembly GCF_009764475.1). Taxonomy (NCBI): domain Eukaryota; kingdom Metazoa; phylum Chordata; class Chondrichthyes; order Rhinopristiformes; family Pristidae; genus Pristis; species Pristis pectinata. The sequence goes on from NC_067418.1 coordinate 35,105,061, forward strand.
CTATCAAAAACAACAGTGGCCAGTGGTGCTCACTGTTCCTCATGCACGAAGGTGCAAGAGTTACGTGCTAGTGGTACACGTCTGGTTATACTTAAAGCCACTCTATTGTACCACAGACAGGAAGTAAATGTGTTCAAGGGTAATAACTAAAGCAAAGTACTGCAGATGCTGGAGGTCTGAAATAAAAACAGGAAATGCTGAAAATACTTAGTAAGTCAGGAAGCCTCTGTAGAGAGAGAAAAACAGTTAATTTTTTCAGATCAATCATCTTTTATCAGAATGGTGAAAGATCCAAATGAAATTTCATCAAGCTGAAATATTAACTGTTTTCTCTCCACCACTGAACTTCCGTGGTACTGAAATTGACTATTACAAATAGGACTACATATTTTCATTCTACTGGAAATTTTCTTTTTACTTTCAGTTTTTCCTTTTTTTTATCTTTTGCTGTTAATCCATTATTTTCCATTTTGCTTCTATTTCTGTACCTGGTTTGGCATTTGATTCACACTCATTAATTGCACTTTCTTCTCAGTCCATATGCTATTACTTTTGAAACTCTTCAATTTTTTTTTACTTCCTGACTTCTGGCCTGTCAATTCTTTGGTCTGATTACTGCTCAGGCAGCATGATGACACTGCTGCTGCTGGTTATCACTGATCTCTCACTGAAGTGCTCCAATGACTGATAGGAAACCCACATTACAGCCCTTTGAAGTTTTACGCTTAGGTGTCTTCAAGGTCAGCAGCAAGCACCATTGCCAGTGAGAAAGTCCCTGTTATTAGACTAGAGTGTGATCTATTAACTATTGAAAGAAAAGAATTGAGTAAATACTTGCAGTAGTTCAGGAGCAGTAGAGAAAGTACTTTATCTGTCAGCATTTATTCAATTAAACACAGCTCACTTTATTAGTCATTTTTGTCCAGCAGGATTAGGAAGTTTCTTGGAATTGAAACTCTGCTCTTGTTTGAACCCGTATAACAATCTTGGCTTCAGGACCTTCCTTCACTGACATTGGTTGTTAAATTGGAATTGATTGGAGTTTGATGCTGAGTTAAACATGCAGTCACTACATACTTTTGTAACCAGAGTCAAGCTCAGACTCTGGGCATTGAATGCATGGTGCAGAAACAGTCTATTCAGCACAATTAGTCTGTGTTGTTTTTAACACTCCTCTCATTTATTCCATCTTGCTAATGACCCTCACCTCCCACAACTCCCCTGACCTTCCATCTCCTTTTCCCTCTTGAATGTATCAAGCCTTAAATATCTTAGTGCTATCTGCTTGAACTGTTCACGTGAAGTGTGTTTCAGAATAGCCATTCTCAATATAAATAAAAATGCCTCCAAATTCTTTACTTGACCTGTCAATAGCCAATGTATTTATTCCTTATTCTGGATGTCCACAAATTTCTTCACATTAACATAATTGATTTAATGCTTTCTGAACAAAACCCCAGTTACTCTTTTCTATGCCAGTGTAAAAGCCACAATCTGTTTAGTTTTCCCTGAGAGTTTCATCTAATGAGTCAGGAAATACCATTTTAAATCTTTTCTACATTTTTCTCATTATTTCAAAATCCTTTTTGCCTTCTTTTCAAGATCATTGTTCTGTATATTATTCCTAGGTTTGGTCTTACAAACTTATGTGTAAAATAATACTGTTGTATTCTTTTTGAATTGAAACCAGGTATTTTGTTCTTCTTCTTTATGCACTGATTAACATGTTGCTATTTTAGCAATTTTTGCTTTGTAATCATAGAAGTTACAGCTGAGGTCATTTTACCTAACAGGACTTTATCAATAACTTGCTTCATACCAGCCAAATTTCTTTGTTCTTTAACTTCCAAGGAAAGACTTCATATTCCTCAAAATGTACCAACTCATACTGCACTCTATGAATTTAATACCATAAGAACCTGTTTGATATCTTTATGCATTTTGATGCTGTCTTCCACATACTTATCTTTAATCTTACTCTCTGCATTCCAACCTCAGTTTAATCTGCAATAATAATCCTAAATCAACAATTTCTGAGTTCAAATCATTTATGTATCTGGTGAACTGGAGGGGTCCCTTTGGGTCTGTTCTTCCCATTTTCTGTCAGGTCACTTCCCGAACTCCAACTCTATTTTGAAGCAGCTTTCAAAAGATTCGGCCTCCTGACCCTGACTTCACATGGCACATCGCTTGTCATGAATCTTTTGAATGACCTCAATAAAGCCCTAAAAGTGCACATGTGATACCTCCACAGTAATGACTAAAGCTGTTATTCTGTTACTTTTTAAAAAAAATGAATCAATAAGATTGGTGAAACCTGACCTTTCTTTTATAAATCTATGCTGACCATTTTTAAATATTTACTTACCTGATCAACTACGAAAGATATTAATTTTTTTCCCAATGTTAACCTGAAGATAACCCTTTGATCCAACGATCTACAGTTCTCTGAGCTAAAACCAAATCCCATGTTTAAGATGGGAATTGAGTTTTCTATCCATCGATACTCTTAAACCATTCATTTTGTTGTTGATTTAATTTAGCACGGGTTCTAACTAATGTTTCTGCTACCTCCTCCCTAAATGTTTGAGTATCTGTGGATGGATTCCCATTGGAGTTACTAGGAGTACTCAGTCATCTTGCCTGAAATATTTCTCATTTGTGTGTGAATTCAAACATTAGTTGTCAGCAGGTTATTCATCCATGGAGGGGACATGACTGCCAAGGCAATCATGTACATTGTATTGCATTACCGATGGTCTTTCAAAACATAACTATTTAAACAGGGAAATCAAACCTGGGCTAGCTTTGGTTTTCACAGCTGAGTATAATAATGTGTAGGACATTTATCCACTGGATTTCTCTGTGCTCATTTTGTTTCTTTTTGTATGCCTTCTTTTACTCTGCAATAATGGTACAAACATTTGGTCTCGTCAATTCCTTTTGACTTGCTTTCCTACCTGAGTATTAATAGAGACATGAAAGTAAAAATAAAACACAGATACTGGAAATCTGAAATAAAAACAGAAAATGCTGATACACTTAACAGGTCAGTCAGCATCTGTGGAAGGAGAAGCAAAATTAGTGGAGCTCTGTGACCTGAAATGTTAACTCTGTTTCTCTTTTCGTGAATAAAGTCATAGCCAAGGAAGATAGAGCTTTTATGTTATATTTTATTCAAAGAATGGAAGATCCTTTTAAAAGAAGTCAATGATGAATCCCTGTGGGTTAAGGAATTTCTAGGGATGAAGTGTTTTTATATTTTACAGGAAAGCTGTTATGTACTTGAGTTTAGGTTTCCAGCTATAACTGCTTTTGCAAATGAGAATGTGAAATAGCCTACCTGGCACCATAAAATTTTGGAAAAAGTGTAAAATATGGTCAATAGATGCAAGAAAATTCATTTAGAAATCTATCATGACAGCAAAAAATAAACACAACAGGTTTTTCACAACTTATACTCATTAGTAGTGCAACTCCCTTGAAGGCTCAGTTGGTACCTACACAATCTGCCATGGAACTGAAACGTTGAGGCTTGGAGTGAAAATTTCCAAATTTGGTTCTCAGTCCATGGTGTCTTTGCAAGTTCAGTGGAAGGGATACAAAAATATCGACATTTCTTTTTGGGAAGGCCCTGTCTTCATGAGAAAAATTTGATCAAAAGAGATTTTCTAATGAAAAAATACATGATCTATTGAGCTTTTTCTTCTTTTATATTAGATGCCCCAACCACGCCTCCAAATGAAATCTGTATAGCCACCTGTCTTTTATTGGGAATGTGATTGAAATCATTCAGTACCATTCAGCATATGGCAATGTTTAAGAAATCAGTGAAGCAGTTAATTGTGAAAGAAAATTGGGTAAAGCCCCAATAGAATTGAAGTTCCCAATAATATTGCATGTACAAAATATAGTCCCACAAACTGTGGGTCAATATTACTTCAGTCAAAGTATTTTGAGATCTATATTTAAGGCAATTCTACAGATATTTGGAATGAGGTGTCCATTCCAGTTTAGAAGACATTGAGCTGAAGACTGGGATTGGACTGTTGGCCTGTACTTCAGGATCTGCCTTCAGATTCAGTGGCTAAAACACAGGATAAGATTATGACATAAATGCACATATAATGGGGAAGAATACAAATACTGGAAAACTAAAAACAAAAGCCACAAATTCTGGAAATATACAGCAGATCAGTCAATAGAAGGGAAATGTAAGATAAAATTTGAGTCAAGGTGTCTCTTCCCCACTTAAAATTGATGAATAATCAGCTATGGTAAATGTGAGGACAAAATAAGGAGCAACTAATACCAGGAACCCCAGAAAGTTAATGGGCTAAATTCATTGCATTCCCCTTGAGGAAACTAGAATATATAAAGGATGATGGCTTAGTGGACCATGTAGGGTGAACCGGGACCAGGGATAGACAGAGTGAAGGGCCAACTAACAAATGAATGCGTAATGATTGGCCGCGGGGGGAAGTGGGAAGCGCAGGGTGTTTGGAAGTGGACCAGGCAAAGTAAAGAGGCACAGGCTGACAAGCCAGCACACCAGTGAGGGTGAAGCATGAACAAGCTGAGAAGGCAGAGTGAACCACGCTGGGCACAGAGTTGGCAGGTAGCAGGAGAAGTGCAGGATGATCCCGTGTGGATTTGGCAAACTGGGTGTGGACCTGGCATGGTGCAGCTCAAGCGGACCTGAAAGGAATACACAAGTGTGCAACTCAAGTGAACCTGAAAGGGTGATGGCCTAGCAGACTGTGTAGGGTGAACCAGGAGCCGAGTGAGTGAAAGTGGACCACAAACTGTGAAGAGAGCGGGGTCACGGATGCGTGAAGCAGAAACGATGCAAGTAAATTGAATAAGTGTAGATGGTTATAAGGGCGGCGATGGACATGGGCTGAAGATAAGATTTCTTTATTAGTGGCATGTACATCGAAACACGCAGTGAAATGCATCTTTTGCATAGAGTGTTCTGGGGGCAGCCCACAAGTGTCGCCATGCTTCCGGCGCCAACATAGCATGCCCACAGCTTCCTAACCTGTACTTCTTTGGAATGTGGGAGGAAACCGGAGCACCCGGAGGAAACCCACACAGACACGGAGAGAACATACAAGCTCCTTACAGACAGCGGCCAGAATTGAAACCGGGTTGCTGGCGCTGCAATAGCGTTACACTAACCACTACACTATCGCGAGCCGGTTTCTGTGCTGTCTGATGCTGTGACTGTAGTCATAGTGAGACAACAGATGGCTTTTCAAGAGGACTATTTAATGCAAAAAAAGCTAATATAATGCAGTAAAGGAAAGAAATGTTTGAAATACCCAACAGGTCAGACTGCACCTGGGGACAAAGAAGTAAATTAATATTTCAGTATTCTGCGTTTGGGATACAGTAAAAGGCCGTTGCAGAATTAAAAGATGAAAGGTGTTGCAGTAATATATCTGACATTAAAAACAAACTGGTGAAACTAATAGATTGCCAGGATAAAACTAGAAATTGCTGAATGGCATTTAATCAACCATCATGATTGCCACCTTTTTTTAAGAAGTTGTGGCAGAGCAGACGATAATATTCCAGGAACATTGTTATATTTTTAATAAGTAGTGCTCCCTGGTGTTGCTGATATTACTACACACAATCAGACTGTTACTGCTGCAAACAATGATGTCATGAGCCGTGATGACCTCAGTGATTGTGTATTGTACTCAAGGCTCATAATGATTGACAATTTGAGCAAGCTGTCCCGTCACCTGAGAAACATTTTCATATGGTAATTGAAAAGTGTAGAATTAATTAAACATTAGTTTTCTAAGTTGTGTATTATTTTTGCAGAAGGCATCCTGAAAATGCAAGCAAAGGTTTAAAATGATTGAAAGGTTAAAGGGTGCAATTGTTAACATGAAACATTACCAGTAGTTTCCATCAATGTGTATTAAGAGTCAGGGATGCAAAATATAAGAACAAAAGCATGCTATTTAAATTATATGCATGGCATAGACTGACAGCAGGGTTAAGGAAGTTACTTTGAATATGTGAATGGGATATCAATTTGTATATCATGATTCTAGCTCTATAAATCTTTGAATTTCGAGATATGTGCATTAGGCATTTTGGGTTTTATTGGAAAAGATTTACTATAACATTTACTTTATAAATATTCATAGCGTATCGACATTTTGTCACAGTTTTGTTTATGTTATCTTTCTCCATGCTTTAGCAACAGTGATTGAAATTCAAAACAATTCAGTATGTTTGCAGAGCAATGTTTAAAGTACTATAAGAATGCAAGAGTGTCTTCTTAAAGGTTCAGTATTACTTCCATTAGAATTCAAAATACTTTATTTCCAAAAAGCTGGAGGTTTTACAACTGTTTCCGTCTTTGCTGTCATAGTTCCTAGAACGTTAATAGATAGTTTCATTTTATTCTTTTCTTCCAGTGAGGATTTATTTCATTTTCAGCCTTTATATTAGGATATCTCATTCATGTAATTAGATCAGCCATGTAGTTGCTTTTCCAGTGCTGAAATACCTTTGGAGGACAGTATTGAATATTGCAGAGAAGAAAATTGTTAAACTATTGACCTGTCCATCACAAAATATTGTCATTTCCATCTTGTAGTCCTTGTACAATGGCAGATGAAGTCACGTTGAACATTCATGGTACTCAGAAATATCCTTTGCACATCTTCAGGCACAGTGATTTATGGATTCTAACTAGAGGAGCAATTTGCTTTCCCATTGCTGTGTTGAAGGATAAAACTATAGCACCAATATTTGTTGGCTCAAGGTTGTATCTTCAAGGTTGTTATATCTTTGCCATGATCATAAACACGAAAGTGTCATTGGGAATAAATTTTGCAAAGTATTGCTGATTTAATTGTTTTTTGGCATACAAGAAGCAAAAGATAATGTTTAACCTTGCATTTAATACCTTCTGATTGTTACGTTGTTTGTTTCATTAACATATTTCACTGAAGATAAAAGAATTTTAACAGAATTTTCCTCTATATGAGACAGGGTGTGTACTTTTGTAGGTGATAGCTGGTTTGCAGCATTGCCCAAAGTTTAAATGGAAACACGTTACCATATCTGACTTGTGCAATGAGGCGAGCCTTCTTGTGATCTCTTTGGCGATGAATGGTGGAAGAATATACTTACTTGTCAGCAGCAGTATGGTACATAAATCAGGAATGGGCAATTGTATGAGCAGATTACCGTGATTCCTCATCCATGCTTTCACCATTTGGAGGACTGTATTCCCTAGTCCTCCTCACCGGTGTCCCATCTTCATTTTGCAGACTTGAACAAAAGCTCTGTAGCATCTTTCTCTTCAGCACCAAGTCCAAAACACTTATAATGCTCACCCAATGCTACTCACTTTTAGTGTTCCATCAAGTTTACTTAAGAAGTCCCATCCTTGTTTTCAAATCACATCGCCTATTCAATGGAAAATTTTCAATATCCCTGCATCCCAACTTGCTTTTCCATTATCCTAACTCCAGGTCTTTCTCAGGCATCTCTCGATCCAACTCTGGCTGCCTTATTAAATCTACTAAAAGACAAGGTCTTCGACAAGGATCTTTGTCTCTTTCCCCCAGGAAACCTTTACCTTCTCTGAAGACTTTTGATGTGAAATGTAGCCACACAAGACAGCAAAAGACTAAAATGTGGAACATCCAGGATGTCCAATAGGAAAACAAGATTTGGTATAAACTTCATTGCAATTCAAAACTGACTATACATTAATTATCTCTGTTAATTAATACTTTCAAGGCCTACTTTTTCAGGTTTATTTAGTAAGCTTTCAAATTATATAGAGGATCAGAGAACATGCCTTAATATGTATCTTGTAATTTCTGCACTTGACCAGTTAATTTCTCTTGTCTACTTTTCCTCTCTCCTCTGTTGGAGGTATCCATTCATACTGAGATTTAATTCCATAGGCATCAGCAGCTCCCAAGTGCTTCACCCAAAAATTTCTTGACACATAAACATGAGGAGTGTGATCATCTAATAGATTCTGAGAGATGGAGCTGTCTTTGGTAACAAGTCTTGTTTTCATCTAATAACCAGTTCCTTTTACAACAATGAATTTTATGCACCCTAAAAGTTCTCTTTCACTTATATCAATGGCAATAAGAAGCCACCAGAAACAGATTCACAAGATGGTTACTGCATGGAATGAGGCTATTTGGCCTGTTGAGTTCAGAATAGCTCAATGGAGGGAATCCAGCTCATTCTATTCCACCACCATCCCCACAGCCCTGCAAATTCTTTCCATTCAAATACATGTCCAGCTCCTTTTCAAACACTACAGTTGAACAATTAATAGACATTTGGACAGGTACATGGATAGGAAAGGTTTAGAGGGATATGGGCCAAAAACAGACAAATGGGATTAGCCCAGATAGGCAAATTGGTTGGCATGGATGAGTTGGGCTGAAGGGCCTGTTTCCATGCTGTATAACTCTCTAACTCTATGTTCACAACAACAGTGCATTCCAGAACCCAACCACTGGCTTTGTAGCAAAAAAAAATTCCGTGTCTTTTTTTTGCCAATCACTTTCATTCAATGTCTCCTGATTCTTACCAGTAGGAACCATTTCTCTCAATCTACACTGTTTATATACTTCATGATTTTAAATGCCTCGGTCAGATCTCCTTGCAACTTCTGTTCAAGGCTTTTCCAATCCATCCAATAACTAAATCCTTCATCCCTGGAATCATTTTGATAAGTCTCTTCTGCACTCTCTCCAGAGCCTTAACACTTTTCCCAAAGATTATCACCTACAATCTGTCTGGACCAGCTGATTTATCCACTGTAATTGCAGCTAGCAATTCATCCTTCCTGGCAGTCTTTTCTTGTGCTTTCTCATTGCCTTCATTCTTTACTTCCCCTCTGAAACTTGCTGCAGTCTGTCTGGTTCTCACTTGTGTTAACAACCTGATATCTGGTCTATGCTTTTTTTTTAAATGCCCTATTTTACTCTCTGACACTTTTGGTCATCAAGAGCTTTGACTTTAGCTTCCCCACCCATTCTCTTATGAGAATGTAGCCAGACTGTAGTTGAAACATTTCCACCTTTAAGGCCTCCTATTGTTCAATTACAGTTTTGTTTTCCAAGCTTTCATTCAAGCTTACCTGGGTCAAATCTGTGCTCATCCCATTGAAGTTGACCCTTCTCCAATTGGCTTTGTACTTTGGATTGGGGTCTATATCTTTTTCCACTAAGGACAAGGTTGGATCTTCCTAAATTAACTTGATTTTTATTCCTGTATTTTAGTTTTGTTTTTCTATCTCATGAAAAGACATGTGGTCAAACAAAAGTAACAGTCCTTAGGTCAGTGGCACATTAGACCTGCAATCCAGGGATAGGGTTACAATTGCAGACAAACAGTGGCCATGAAACTACTAGATTCTTATAAAACGTGACTGATGAGTTGGGAGGAATCTGTCATTCTTACCTCACCTGGTCCATGTATGTCTCCCGACACCCCTTAATGAGGTTGACTCATAGCTGCCCTCTGAAAGGACCAAAGAAATTAATAATTTCAAGGCCAGCTGCACCCACATATTGTCATATGCTTTAAACATGAAACATAGTAGTGTAGTGTATATCTATGATACTCAGTTTCTGAGCTCAATGGAATTTTATTTCACCAGTGGATACATGACTGTCGTGAACATGACTGAGGCTGACATTTTCCTCCTTCATTTCCAAGTATGGACATTAGGGACCACAAGTGAATATATGCAATATTACACAATATCATACCAAATGTTCAAATAAGTACCATATGCAATTACAGAAAAACTTTCATATTATACCTTTTACTGTTGTAAAGTGTTCCAAGGTCCCACAATGGAACATAATCCAATAAAATTTGACGTTGACCCATGACAAATTGAGACACATCTGCGATGGAGAGGCTTAGGAAGAAAATTCTTTAAAAAAGGATTTAAATAAATAAACTCTTTCAATATCATACACAGATTCACATGGATACCTTTAAGACCCAACCACAAAGTTAAAACTTAACATGATTCTATAGATGAAAAAGAATTTACTAAATCATTAATTTTCAGGTAAATTTGTATTTTCCCTTTTCTAGCTGTCACCAGGTTCTGAGGATGACCACGAGGGAAGTTCACGCGAGAACCTTGGTCGTATTCAGTTTAGTGTCGGGTACAACTTCCAAGAATCCACCTTCACCGTGAAAATAATGAAGGCTGTGGAACTGCCGGCAAAGGACTTCAGTGGTACCAGTGACCCATTTGTTAAAATCTACTTGCTCCCTGACAAAAAACACAAGTTGGAAACTAAAGTGAAAAGAAAGAATTTAAATCCACATTGGAACGAGACATTTCTTTTTGAAGGTGAGGTTAATTAGTAGATATATGTCGATGTATTTCTCAGTTTATTGTTGATTGTCATTCATCCTCATAAATTATAATGAACAAAGTGCTGGGTAGAATATTGGAATCAATTGATGCTCAAGGCAGCACAGTCCATCTGGACCATGTTTCTTGCGTGTGTTGTGCATGAGTAATACAGCAAGTCGGTCTGATCCCACACAAATCGTTACCTGTGAGCAAGCAAGAATGTATAATATAATCAGAAGGCTCAAGTGAATAATACAGAATATTAATAAATATTCAGGAAGAATTATTGAGAGTTTTTAGTATCTTAATACTGAGAGCTTTACACTTCAATTTGAACATCTCAGCAAAATTATATTTCATATAAACAACTTGCAGTGTGAAGTCTTATCCATGTAATCTCTATCTTACTGTCTTTGTCAAAGGGAGTAGCCACAAAGTTTATGGAGGCTAGATGGCCCAGAGCATTTAGAGCTGTGGATGGATTCACTATGGAGCATCCAGGATGCAGAGAATGTAGTGGAGGGTATGTTTAGTGAGCTGGTCACTCTGCAGCTACAGAAAGAGAGGAGATGGGTGACCATCAGGAAGGGCAGGCTAGTAGTGCAGGAGTCCCCTCTGGTCATTCCCCTAGCTAACAAGTGTACCATGTTGGTTACTGTTGGGGGATACGGTCTCCAGAGGAGAACAGCACTGATAGCCCAGTTTGTGGCACCACAGTAGTCGCTGCTGTATTAGGGTTGTGGGGTGGGGGGGGGGGGGGGTGGGTGGGAAGGAATAAGACTGGGAGAGCAATAGTAGTAGGGGATTCTATTGTCAAGGGGGTCAGATAGGTGTTTCTGTGGCCACAAAAGAGACGTCAGATTGGTACTTTGCCTCCCTGGTGCTAGGGTCAAGAATGTCTCTGAGTGCTGCAGGTAATTGAGTAAGGGGAGGGTGAACAGCCAGAGGTTGTGGTACACCTTGGTACCACACATAGGTAGGAGAGGGGATGAGGTCCTCCACATGAGTTTAGGAAGCTAGGTAACCGCTTAAAGAGCAGGACCTCAAAGGCTGTAATCTCTGGATTGCTTCAGGTGCCTTAAGCCAGTGAGTATGGGAACAGAGGGAGAGGTCAGTTGAATGGTTGGCTGAAGGGAAGGTGCAGGAGGATGGACTTTAGGTTCCTGGATCATTGGGACTGTTTCTGGGGAAGATGGGACTGTACAAATGGGATGGGTGGCAGAATGGAATCCATCCTTGCTTTGGGGTTTACTAGTGCTGACGGGGAAGGTTTAAACTGAGTTGGCGGGGGAAGGGGGCTCAGAGTTATTGCCCAGATGGAGAGGTACACTCACCTAGATGAGGAAAAGTTAGTAAGTCCAGTAGGCAGAACATGTGAGTCAGTTAACATCAAGGGAATTCACTGCTAAACTGCACCTATTTTGATGCAAGGAGTTTAACTAGTACAGTAGATGAACTCAAAGTTTTAATTAATGTGGGGTCTACGATATCATTGCCATCACTGAGACATGGTTGAAGGACGTGCAGGACTGACAACTCAATATCCCAGGGTAAAATTTTCAGGTGAAGTGGAGGAGGGAGTAAAAGGGGCAGAGGTATTGCAATGTTAGTCAAAGATGGCAATACTTCAGTGTTGAGGGAGGATATCCAAGAAGGCTCCTCAAACAAGGCCATATGGGTAGAGATTAGAAACAAAAAGGGTATCATCACTTTGCTGGGGGAGTATTACAGACCTCCCAACAGTCATCAGAAGATAGAGCAACAGATATATAGAGAGACATCAGAGAGAGATGCAATAAAAAAGTTATTGTACTGGGGGATTTCAGTTTCCTAAATATTAACTGGGGTTGCCTTAGCTTTGAAGGCTCAGATGGGGTGGAATTTTTTGTAGTCTGTCCCGGAGAAGTTTTGTATGTAGATAGATGTTGCCAAGGATGGAGCAGGTCAGGTTAAGAGGGGACATGACTGAGGTATATAAAATTATGAGGGGTATAGATAAGGTAGACTACAGGAAACTTTTCCCCATACCAGATATAAGTAGATAGGTTTAGGGATAGGGTGAGGAGATTCAGAAAGGATGTGAGAGGGACCTTCTTCACCCAGTAAGTACCTGGAATGCACTGCCTGAGAGAGTGGTTGAAGCTGGGTCACTGACAGCATTTAAGAAATGTCGAGATGTGCACCTAAATCACCTCGGCATGGAGAGCTATGGGCCAAGTGCTGGGTGATGGGGTTAATATGGAAGGGTGTCCATTGGTTGGTGTGGACGAGTTGGGTGGAATGGCCTGTTTCGATGTTCTTTGATTCTATGAGTTTATGATTAATGTAGGATTTTACATAATTACGTTTTGAATAAATAATGTCAGTTTAATGCTGCCTTTGTCTTGTATGGCTCAGTATGATACGTGAACTTGTGGGAAGGTGGATTTTTTAAATGGTGGTGCATTTTGAAGCAATTGGATGACCTGTAACAGAGTTAGACCCAGCTCAGGAACTGGATTTCCACTTCAGTTCCACTGCCTAATTTCAGTGCAGACTTCAGGTGCTAAAGGCTGTTATTTTATTTTCGTAAGACTTCCAAATCTAATGTGATAGTGACCTCCAATGGCAAAACATGAATACTACACTGACATTTAGCTGCGCCATGTCAACAGAAATAATACTTCACAAAATATATATAAAAAATTTTCTCACCCCTTGTCCGCTAATGCCACACAGATTATTTTCGAGGTGTTCATCTGTCCTAAGTATAATGTCGACCACTGACTGAAACTGGTTCCTTTCTGATGTGGCATTGACAAGCACCAAGTTTAAAAAAAGCAACAGACAATCTACTGGAGAAACTCAGCAGGTCGAGCAGCATCAGTGGGAGAAAGGGATTGTCAACGTTTTGGGTTGAAATTCTGCATCAGGATCCCCGCACTAGTTCCTTTCTCCCACTGATGCTGCTCGACCTGCTGAGTTCCTCCAGCAGATAGTTTGTTGCTCCAGATTCTGCAGTCTCCTGTGTCTCCAGTTAAAAAAAAGACCATTCATTCACCATTTCCCTACCACACCACCCCAATACACATATTTACTTATCTCTCCTCCTTTCCAGAGCATGTAATTACTTGTAAGCAAGATCCAATCACTTATCCAACTAGACGTTCAGTATGTTTAAGCCCAGACAATGAGTATCAGTCAGTTCTGCCACTGGGGAAAAAAGAAATTTGTGTCCAAATTTGCCACCTTATCCCATTATCCAACAGAGAAAGCTGGATAGCAGACAGAATTGGATCTTTCCTCTATGTCCCAAAGCAAAAATTTCTATTTTTCTGCTTGGTGCCCACCTGATCCTAGTTAGTGAGAATTACCCAACACCCATGCTGGTTACATGCACTCTCCTCCCAAGCATCACTTCCTCCAGTACTAGATGTCGGGAAGTGTAACAATTCAAAATGATTGGAGCGGTGAAAGTAAATCTCAGTCCTTTTCCTACTTCTCACCTTAAGGCTATTCAATAATTAGTGTTGATATAAAACCACTTTAATGGAAACATTAACCCAATAATTTTAAACAACCTATTGCTTCCATTTAAAATAGTGGACAAAGTCATTTATAGACGTCTAAACATCGTCTGAACATTCTAGCTTCAAGGGATCTGTGATGCTCTGTATAAGGGTTGACAAATTAGTGGTGCATTTTTGGCAGCTTGTCACATAAGACTTAAATGAAAACTATGTGAGAATCTATTGTTTTGGATTTTTAACAGTTGAATGTACAGACAGTTCTTGTTTGAAGGTACAAACTCAGGTCAAGCTATGAACAGAACACCCTTAATTGGAGCCAGGAACTCTCCACTAAACAGCAGTTTCAAAGTACTGTAGGATACATTCAGTTCTTCAAGATACCCTTACACATATATACACTACACTGCTTCTCCTTAAGCAAAAAAATTAATCCCCTACAAACCATCAATTATGCATTCAGATAACTATTTACATCAATGTAGAGCTGTAAATTCAAATGGTGATTTATTCTCTGGTTCTTTTTGTTGTCTAGCCCTTTGCTGAAAAATGCACTTTAAATCTCTGAAGTACCCACTTGAGGCACTAGTAGTTTCAGTGGATCATTTCTCCAGATAGGTGTCAAACACCTGTAACTGTTGCTTCAACATAATTGTCCCCATAACTTTGAATGCATTGTATTAGGTATTCTGGATCACCATCTTCTTGGTGTCACCTGTGTGCAGTAAACTCTCTGTATAAAACTTGACACAAAAACTATTAATTCTTGTTAATAACTGAATTAGATATACTTATACATTTTGTTTGGTACATTGCTAGATACCATGGACTCAGTTGCAACAGTCTATACTTGGCTGGTTCTTAAAGCTTTCCATATTTGTATGTGCGCTTCCACTCTATTTTCAGCAATGTTAAGTCACCTTGAGGGGGAACCAGCTGATGAACAGTGTGCTGGGCATGTCATAGCATGTTGTGTGGAATCTTGCCTTTCCAGCAATGAATACATGCTATTCAAGGGTTTTTATGTTACTGCAAAAAGAGAACCAATAGAATCAGTATAACTTGGTAATATGTGTTATTGAAATGATTATTATTACCATTTATTTTGTCATCTTTTGTTCCTTTTTTTCTTTCATTTCATCACAATCTGATCACCAGTACTAGTACTGTATTTTGTCTTATGTTCTTTCTCTGTTGTTTGAAGGGCCGTATCAGCTACAAGTGGTAATTGAAAATTTATCTGAAAGCAATAATGATATTATATGTATTATTGCTGTTTTGAAGTTTTGACACAATGCATCAAAACTAATATATCAAATAATGAATGAATCAGAGTTTAATGTGCACTTTCATTGGTGAGCTTTATTATTGCTTGATATACTTTGTGTAATGTTGCTACTAAAGCCTGTCCCAAGATGCTTCTAGCCATTAATACTCACCCTTGAGTTGTACATACAGGCTTAACACTTTGGGGAACAGAATCTTTATTACACTTGTTTTTTTAACCATTAAAGGAGTAAGTTTGTAATATGAAAGCTTTATACTCCAAGAATTACATTTTCCTGAATTGCCAATGGCAGCTACAATGTGTTTTGTATCTCCCTCTGGTCATACAGCTGACCTCACTATATTTTCACCCCTCAGGTTTCCCCTACGAGAAAGTGGTGCAGCGAGTTCTCTACCTCCAAGTCCTTGATTACGATCGTTTCAGTCGAAATGATCCAATTGGAGAGGTATCATTACCGCTGAACAAAGTGGACTTGACACAGACACAGACATTCTGGAAAGAACTAAAGCCATGCAGTGATGGAAGTGTAAGTGACACTCAGTTTTACTTCACGTTGGCCTTGTTTTACAGCTCTTAGCATACAGCGCAAGCACACTGTTTCAGTAATTATGTAGCTGGACTATGGTTATAATAAAGGTGCTGCCATGGATTCCTCATCTGTCATGAAGTAATGTGCAGAGCAACAGCAGGAAGCATCAAAAACTTTAAACACTTTGTCTGGTTTCTTCAAGTTTCTTCTCAAACTGTGCATGTGTGCCCATACACAAATCTTCAAATTCATCATGCACGATCAAGGCACTTTTTCACATATAATACACTGCTTCCCACTATAAAAGAAAAGAATGAAATTGGTGTAACAAAATTTATAAATTTAAAGTTTAACCTGTTAATTAGGCTTTGAATTATCTTTTATCTTTGTAACTATACTGGGTTTGCTTCCTTGATTTTGTACATTCAAAAGATGCTGTTGGTGTTACAACAGTCTCTGAACTCATTGAAGGTATCATTGTGGACCTCTTCTGTGACATCAATTTTTTTGTAACAGGACTCGTTTCCAGAGTATGTTCAAGCTCATGATCTTCTTCATTGTTCTCTTGGGCATCTTGCACTGTTATCAAATTTTTTACATAAATTGTGAATCTCCCACCTACTCCAACAAGATGATTCTAGGATCTGTATAAGTCCACGTCTCTCCGCACATCAATATTTTCATGTAATTTGAACCCATCCCCTTTATAACGTGTTCTGATGTTGCTTTGTTTCAACTGCCTTTCTTCCACCTTCCTTTCCGGTTAGGTCCTGTACCTTCTGTGCATCAGCTTTTCTGCAGGAGTGTATCCTGTCAAGAACGGTGTTGATCTGTAACTCAGAATAAAGTCTGAGAGTTAATGTTTTGTCATAAGACATGATGTGCCCTGCATGACCTGGTCCTTTAGTGCCCCTTTCACTGTACACATCGAACCCCCAGCCTCTCCACTTGAGGCTGCCTGATAAAGAGGTGTGAAGTAATGTCTGATCCCAATTTATTTCACAAATTGTTCAAATTGAAGTGAGCAGAATCTCCAGACCTTTACCTGATATAGTCACCTCTAGAAGACCATGTGTCACAAAAATGGATCTGAGCTCTTCAACAGTGCATTCAGTGCATGACTCCATGAGCTTCACCTCCGTCCAGTTTGAGTGACCTCCTCCAAGACCAGGATGTAGCCCACTCCTTTTCCCACGGGGATTCTGTGTCTACACACAGGAGTGGTCTTTTGTGCCGCTTCTATGACTAGAGTGGTGCTCTTCAGTCTTGTCAGATGGTGTACTTTCTGGCAGGTTCTTCCAGACCCCTGTCCATGCCTGATCAGTTGACATAGCTACGATATATTCCTTCCATGTTAACAGTGCCCACGTACTCTGAGTGAAATTCCTCCATTATTTTGCTTTATAATTCTTTGGATGTAGCTGCTCTATGGTCCCATTTGTTGCAGCTCAAATTTGGGGAGTTTCTGTGATATAAAGCATCATCTTCTCTTCCACTTATGCATCCTAAGCCGTCTACCCAGCCAAGGTATACACAGAAACTTATTTTAATATGGGATCCTTCTGTGAGGATGCCAGCATCAAGGGCAGTTGGGAAAGCAACCACATCTTTAGGGTTTCCATCTCAGTGTAGCACTGTCTGCAAGTGAAGTGTCATTCAGCTGATGGACAAGGTATCTTATTTATAGACCCCATAATTTTGTATATCTCAATCATGTCTCCTTTGAACCACCTCTGCTAACTGCTTCAATCTCTCCTCATGACTGAACTGCTCCATCCCAGGCAACGTCCTGGTGAATCTGGAGCAACACACAAAGGAGCTTGGTCTGACAGGTAAGGCAGATGAACTTAGGGCTTGGATAGCTACGTGGGACTGGGATATTATAGCCATTACAGAAACATGGCTAAGGGAGGGACAGGACAGGCAGCTTAATGTTCCAGGATACAGGTGCTTTATGTGGGATAGAGGCGGAGGAAAGAGAAGGAGGGAGTTGCATTTTTGATTAAGGGGAATATCACGGCAGTAGTCCGAGATGAAATTACTGAAGGATCATCCACTGAAGCTTTATGGGTGGAGCTGTGAAATAAGTAGGGGATGATCAAATTGTTGGGATTATACTGTAGGGCCCCAAATGGTCAATAGGAATTAGAAGAACAAGTATGCAGGGGTACTAGAGAAACAAAGGACTGCGGATGCTGGAATCTGCAGGGAGATTGTGCAGAGTTGTAAGAATAATAGGGTTGTCATAGTAGGGGATTTTAATTTTCCTAACGTAGACTGCGACTGCTACACAGTTAAGGGCTTAGATGGGGTGGAATTTGTTAAGTGAATTCAGGAAAGTTTCCTTGGTCAATATATAGAGGGCCCTACTCAGGAGAGGGCAAAGCTCGACCTACTCTTGGGTAATAGAGTGGGGCAAGTGACAGAGGTGGCAGTGGGGGGGAGCACTTTGGGACTAGTGACCATAGTTCTATTAGTCTTAAAATAGCTATGAAAAGGGACAAAACTGGTCCACAGGTTCAAGTTCTAAATTGGGGCAAGGTGAATTATGATGGCATGAGACAGGAACTTGCAAAGGTTGATTGGTGTAGGTTGCCTGTGAGTAAAGGGACCACAGATAAGTGGGAGGCTTTTAAAGGCGAGATGGTGGGAGCTCAAGGTCTGCACGTTCCTGTTAGAGTGAAGGGCAAGGTTGGTAGGGGAAGGGGACCCTGGATGAAGAGGGATATTGAGGCCCTGGCCAGGAAAAAGGAGGCATGGGTCAGGTACAGGCAGCTGGGATCATACGAATCCCTGAAGGACTATAAGGGATGCAGGAGTGCACTCAAGAAGGAAATCAAGAGGGCAAAAAGGGAACATGAGATAACTTTCACAGAGAAGGTTAAGGAAAATCCAAAGAGATATTATAGGTATATTAAGGGAAAAAGAGGAACTAGAGAGAGAATAGGGTCCCTCAAAGACCAAAGGGGACATCTTTGTGTGGAGCCACAGCAGATGGGCAAGGTGCTTAGTGAATATTTATCCTCTGCTTTTACCATGGAGAAAGACATAAAGACTTCAGAACTAAGAAAAGTAATTGGGGAGGTCTTGAGGACAGTTCGAATTACAGTAGAGGAGGTGCTGGATATCTTAAAAGGTACGAAGTTAGACAAATCTCAAGGGCCTGATGAAGTATATCCAAGAACACTGTGGGAGGCTAGAGAAGAAATTGCAGGAGCCCTGGCTGAGATATTTGCATCACCGTTAGCCACGGGTGAGGTGCTGGTAGACCGGAGGGTAGCGAATGCTGTGCCTTTATTCAAGAAGGGCAGCAAAGAAAAACATGGGAACTATAGGCCAGTAAATCTAACATCTGTGGTAGGCCGGTTACTGGAGAGGACTCTGAGGGATAAGATATACGTACATCTGGAAAGATGGGTTGATTAGGGGTAGTCAGCATGGCTTTGTGCAGGGGAGGTCATGTCTTACGAACTTGATTGAGTTTTTTGATGAGATGACCAAGAAAGTTGATGAGGGCAGGGCAGTAGACATGGTTAATATGGACTTCAGTAAGGCCTTTGACAAGGTTCCACATGGTAGGCTACTCTGGAAGATTAGATTACATGGAATGCAGGGAGAGCTGGCTAATTGGATACACAATTGGCTTGATGGTAGAAAACAGAGGGCGATAATGGAAGGTTGTTTCTTGGACTGGAGGCCCGTGACTAGTGGTGTGCCTCGGGGTCAGTGCTGGGCCCATTGTAGTTTGTCATCTGCATCAACAATTTTGATAAGAATGTACAGGCATGGTTTGTAAGTTTGCAGATGGCACTAAAATAGGTGATACAGTGGACAATGAAGAAGGTTATCAAAAATTACAGGGGGATCTTGATCAGCTGAGTAACTGGGCCGAGGAATGGCAAACGGAGTTTAGTTTGGATAAGTGCGAAGTGTTGCATTTTGGAAAGTAAAATCCAGTTTGGACTTTCACAGTGAACAGCAGCGCCCTGGGGAGTGTTGTCGAACAGAGGGACCTTGGCGAAATAGTACATGGTTCATTGAAAGTGGGGTCACAGGTAGACAGGGTGGTGAAGAAGGCTTTTGGCACGCTGGCCTTCATAAGTCAGGGCATTGAGTACAAAAGTTGGGTTGTACATTGTACATGCTGTGGTTGTACAGGATACTGGTGAGGCTGCACTTGGAGTATTGTGTTCAGTTTTAGTTGCCCTACTTTAGGAATGATGTTATTAAACTGGAAAGAGTGCAGAAAAGATCTACAAGGATGTTGCTAGGACTTGAGGGACTGAGTTATAGGGAGAGGTTAGGACTTTATTCCCTAGAGTGCAGGAGACTGAGAGGTGATCTTATAGAGGTGTGTAAAATCATGAGGGGCATAGATAGGGTAAGTGCACTCGGTCTTTTTCCCAGGGTTTGGGAATCAAGAACTAGAGGGCATAGGTTTAAGGTGAGAGGGTAAAGATTTAAGAGGAACTTGAGGGGCAACTTCCTAACACAATGGTGGTATCTATATGGAATAAGCTGCTAAAGGAGGTGGTTGAGGCAGGTACAATAACAACTTTTAAAAGATAGTTGGACAGGTACATGGATTGGAAAGGTTTAGAAGGTTATGGGCCAAATGCTGGCAAATGGGACTAGCTTGGATGGGGCATCTTGGTGGGCATGTACCAGTTGGGCTGAAGAGCCTGTTTCTCTGCTGTATGACTCTATGACTCTATCTGTGAGCTGGAGGAACTCAGCAAGTAAGGCAGCATCTCTGGAGGGAAATGAACAAACGATGTTTCAGGTTGAGACCCTTCATTCACGAAATGTCAGTGTTCATTTCCCTCCGTAGATGCTGCCTGTCCTGCTGAGTTCCTCCAGCTCCTTTGTGTGTTGCTCCAGATTTCCAGCATCTACCAGTCTCTTGCATCTCCATCCTGGTGAATCTCCTCTGCAACATTTCCAGTGCCATCACACCTTTCCTATGGTGTGGTGACCGGGAGGCAGAAAGTGTTATCGACAGGAGTTTCAGGGAGGTAGTCAGTCAGGTTCAGTCAGATAGATGGGTGACTGCCAGGAGGGGAAGGCAGGTAGTGCAGGAGTCCCCATATCAGAGGTAGAGAAAACGAAAAGACATAGATTTCAAGTAAGGTGTAAGAAATTTAGAAGAGCAGGGGGACTTTCACCTAGAGAGTGGTGAGTACCTGGAATGCACTCCTGAGAGGGTGGTGGAAGCAGAGTCGTTGACAACATTTAGGAAGTGTCTAAAAGTATTTGAATCACCTAGGCATAGAAGGCAACAGGTCAAATAATGGAAAATGGGATTAATACAGATGGATGCCCACTGCTCCACATGGACGTGGTAGCCCGAATGGTCTGTTTCCATGCTGTATGTCACTGACTCCGTTCTCCCCACATTCTGCCACACAATGACACACTGGGGGACAATTTACAGTGGGCAATTAATCTATCGACCTACATGTCTTTGGCACATGGGAGGAAACCAGAGCACCTGGAGGAAACCAAAAGAGAACAGAGAAAAGAGCTAGAATGTGTAAACTCCTCAGAGACAGCTCCGAAGATCAGGATTGAACCAGGGTCACTGGTACCATGAGTAGCAGCTCTACCTGCTAAGTGAGGTGACAGACCTCCTTTTGCTATGTAATGTTTTTTGGGGTGTCTTTGCCACAAGTGTTCACTTTTGTGCAGATGTTTGTTTTCTTGTGGAATTATCCTACAAGTGCACTCTGTCCTATTCTATTATTTTTGGTTTGAAAACCAGAAGTACAATTGATTCCAAAATATCAGATAATCTATCAAGAAGGTATTTATGTTTACTCAGAATAAGTATTAACCCATCCCACACACCCAACCTGAACACACCACAGAAACGGTCAATCCTTCCATCACACCTATACCACCAAACAATCACACAATTATAAATCCACCACTACAAAACTAAAACTTCTGCATACACTTTTTTTGTTCACAATACAACCTGATAAAATAGGATTCCGTGTAGTGCATAAATAAACTATGTAATTATTGAATTAAATTTAACTTGCTTTCTAACATTCTCATAAAGGGAAAAGAAAGAAGGTGCAACTTACCACTGATTAGTGGGGAAAATGTACCCTTCTCACTGAATCTAGTCAGTTCTAGAGACTTCATTCTGATGTTCCACCTCCTTAACAGGTAAGTCCAGACCATCTGTAGACTCCCTCTGTGTGTGCTGATTTAGCTGAGCAGGAAAACAAAGATTTGGAATCTGATCTCCCCCTCCCACATTCCCCATCCAGGGGTAGTCACTCAGTCTTGTAACCTTTAATCAGAAGCATGAAAGTGAAGTTGTGGAAAAATGATTACAAATAATGCAGCTGAATGGTATATTCATTAAACTTTCACCTATGAAATGTGGATTTAAAGGATATAAAGTAATCTCTATTAAGGAATTCATGAGTCTCGCAATGTCCTTGGCCATTTTCAGGTCATGTTGCAGAACATTGAAGGGTCTCGACATGAAGCGTCAATTGTCCATTTTCCTCCAAGAAGCTACCTAAACCACAGAGTTCCTCCAGCAATTTGTTTTTTTGCTCCAGATTCCAGCATCTGCAGTCTGTTGTGTCTGATAGAGTGTTCACCCTTCTGCTTCTGAAATCAAGAAAATCATATGGAGACATAACCAATAAGTTGAAGTGCAGTATCAGTAGTTTTGGTTTGAACTCTACTCTCAGATCAGAGGGTGCAAAGATCCCAAAGGGTCTGAGCAGAATGTCTACCAAACATTGTAATGAACAGCACCACACTGTTTGTGATTTCAGCTCAATACTAGGTATTTGAACAATGTATTATGACAGATACTTCTTCTGACTCACCAAGAGC
This sequence comes from Pristis pectinata, assembly GCF_009764475.1. Taxonomy (NCBI): domain Eukaryota; kingdom Metazoa; phylum Chordata; class Chondrichthyes; order Rhinopristiformes; family Pristidae; genus Pristis; species Pristis pectinata. The sequence continues at coordinate 35,127,632 of NC_067418.1, forward strand.
TTGGAGTTGAAAAATCCAATTAAAGTACGCAGTTACATTCTGGTTAGTTTATTCAAAAATGAACTCAATGAACACAGGGGAAATACTATGTATAATCAAGGTTCCACTACAAAGAAATGTCCACAAAACACCAGACAACTTAAATTTTTCATTGTTATTTGGTTTGTGCTTGTAAGCAGAACAAAGGCAAGTTGGTGGATATTCATGTCACCATAACGTGTTGCTTGGAACATTGTGAGTGCCTTATATTTTTAACAATCTACCTGAAGTTTTTACTTTTAAATACATTCACCTGTCATTTGCATTAAAATATGAATCATAGATGTTGTTCATATGTTTATATAGTTGAGGAGCTACATATTAAAATTAACTTTGATTTATTAACTCAATGAATGCACAGTTTTTTGTAGAATTTGCCTTATTTAACATTAAAAAGAGTTCTACCCATTTTTATCATCGTTATTTGCCTAAGAAAACTGACTGTCTCACTGACAAGTATTTTCCAGATTCAATTCTCATAGCCCACATGGGTTATTAGTGTGTAGATTCTTGACTGCGTTACAGGAAGCATAAAAGATCTTCATCTCACTGCATGCTTAATAACTTTATGTCAAGGTTTTGAGTTTAGGAAAGAAAAATATATCGAATGTGAAATTTAACTAATCCTTGGTGAATTGCCAAGAAAAATATTCTCAGTGAGCATTTTCTGAACTTGTGTCACATCGATCGCTGATGAGATGCTCACCACCTGTCATGAACAGAAAGCAAAGATGTCAACAGTGAGAATTCTGTTCGTTTCAAAGTGCAGTGTGGAGAGAATAGTGAAATTATTTTTAGACCTTGGTGATAGCTGGCTGAGGACATTAGCCATGTCGGTCTCTCAAACCTCCTTTTGCATTGACAATAGAAGAGATGTTCATTAATCCTGGCACCATCTATACACAAAAAATCAAATTAAATGGCCTCTTTACATAACACGTAATCAAAAACTATTTTACATGTACAATCTCTGTTGGAGAAGAGAATGCAACATCCTTTCCACAGACTATGCATTATTTGAGTTTTGTACATTTGTACACTCCCCAATCAATGTAAGCATGCAGGTTGAAGCTGGGCATAGAGTTAGGTTGGAACAGGTGAATGAACAGAAGTAAAATATCATGAAGAAAACTGTGCTTGCTCTAATTGATGATCCAAAAAAAACGGTGAAATTATCAGGCATTGGTTTAATATTTACCTTACATTATTGAATCGTTAATGAGTTGCTTACATTTTTATAATGCTAAGAGTACTAGAAACAAAACAATTATTTCTCTTTCAATATTTTTGCAACTTTGTGCCCAATTTGTAACCAGGTTTTGTAATGTGGCATAGTGTCTGTTCCTCATTTCTATCAGTCTTTGAAGACATAAGCTTGGTGCAGCATTGAGATAGTGTTTTGTTGCCAGATATTATATATTTGAATGAATTGTTAAGTTTATGCCCCACCCAAGTCTTCAGGTGGATGTTCCCCATGTGTCTGAGGCAAAATTTCTCTCTTTATTGCTATCCCTTTATTTCCCTCTCCTTCCCCCACCCCACCACCACTCCTGAAAAAAATTACAATTATAGGTCTTTAAATTTATTTCTACTTGTTCATTTTTGCTATTATACGTATCTAGAAAGCAACAGTTGTTCAGTATTGAAATAATTTATCAAATGAAATGCTTTTGATGTATTAAGTCCAAGTAATTTTCTTTTTAATCTGTGTTGAAATGTAATTTCTCATTTCTAGGCTCGCGCACAACACCAGAATTGTGTTTGCATATTTGTTTCTGTGAATGTGACTTAAATTGATTGAAATGTTAACACGTATTATCTCCATTTTTCAGCAACAGAATGACCAGATGATTAATAATTTTGGTCTTTTCACCCGTAAAAATAGATTTAATTTCCTCAGATTTTAATAACCAAAGGAATCAGGGTAATAAACTTAACTTCTGTACCAAAGAAAAATACAAAAGAAATCTTCACTTCCCTTTCTGTATATTACCCTTCACTGTAAAATGTTGTTTTATGCGGTATTTACTGCATGCCCGTACATACTCACTTGACAGAAAATATTTACCATAACTTACAGCTGGATGCCTGGATAAGCATCCTGATAACTTTCTTGAAACCTTTGCCCCACAGTTAATTAAAGTGTGGGTCTAAATGTGAATAATTATGGTCTATGATTTTTATTTCAGGGAAGTCGAGGAGAACTTCTTTTGTCATTGTGTTATAACCCAACTGCCAACACTATCACTGTGAACATAATTAAGGCAAGGAATCTGAAAGCCATGGACATAGGGGGTACATCAGGTTGGTATAGAAATATTCCTGTTGATTATTATGTACCAAGTTTGAATGGTAAATAAGAGTGCATCTTCCTGGGATATTTGAAAATAACTTGATCCAGAATTGGGTTGGAAGTCTTCTTTGAGTTGAGTAGTTGCCCCCCAAGTTTGGGCAATGTTGCTCCTTTTCTACATTTGTTAAATGTGTGCAGCAAGATCCACTTCTACTCCAATATGTCCAGAAACAAACTTAATAGAGCTCACTCTTTTGTATCTTGAGCACGACTCTTGACCTACTCTTTCTTAGCAAGACAGACACCAGACACACCGTTGAAGGAGACTGTCAAAAAAGCTCCAGGAAAGCAATCCCCTATATGAAAAATTGAGGTTCTTTTTCCTTGAAAAAATGTTATTTAGGGGAAGGCCAGTTGTGTAAAAAGGTAAATAAAATGATAGATTTGTAATAGCTAACTGTAATAGCTTACTCTTTTTTTTAAACAAAAGAATATCAGAAAGTTCTTCACACAAACATTAACAATTCTTGAAGGTTAGGGTAGCAGAGGAGTCCTTTAATAGGACATTGGATGAGGCACTGAGGGAAGTTTACATTTCACAGTAGAAGTTAAGCGCCTATGGTTCATATTTATCTTGTATTGTTGGCAACAAATGCTGAATTACAAACAATTACTTATCATTTGTGGTTACTTGAAACTAGATATAGCCCATACTCCTTGCTATTAAACTGTTTAAACGACAATGGCCACACATGATATTCTCATTAATCCCAGCCAGATTTTAGCAGGGGCCCAGATGTCAATGAAAGATATCCTCTGCATTGTCTGATGTAGCTGGATGCTGTTAACACACTTAGCAGTTAAAAGGCTGCTCTTGTTTGCAAGAACTTTCTCAGTTGCATTTTCATTATCTATTTGCTTTCCTCGTTTACCATATCAAGGAGATGTTTGTACTCACTGCAGCCACTGTGTTATTGACCACTGCTGTAATAAATAATTTGACCTGCTCTGTAACCTCTGTGCTTTGCCTTACTCACAGATCCCTATGTTAAAGTTTGGCTCATGTACAAAGACAAGAAAGTGGAGAAGAAGAAAACTGTTGTGATGAAGAGGTGTTTAAATCCCATCTTTAACGAGTCTTTTGTGTTCGATGTACCGACAGAAATATTGAGAGAGACAACTATTATAATCACTGTGATGGATAAAGACAAACTGAGCAGAAATGATGTTATTGGAAAGGTTTGTACTCAAACTCCAACTGATGTTGAACATGGACTTCCACTATCAGTAATACAAGAGGTATCTCAGCAGAGAGGGGAACATTATCCGATGAGTTGTTTCACAGCCTCACAGTAAGAGGACCACTGATGCCTCTGAGCCAATCTGACTAATTTTACTAAACAATTTGACAACAATTTAATCATTCACATGATGTTTCTATACTTTCACCATAACTTGGAACAGTACCTGACTGTAGATGATCTGTGGGGGAAGAAGGATACAAGATGTTTTTTCACAACCCCGGTTTAGCCCAGGAAATGGTTATTGTTTTTAACATCAAAACCCCTATCATCATTTCATCCTCAAAAACAATCTATGAACGCTCAAATATTGCAATCTATCACCTGATTATCAAACTTCCATTCCTTTCCAAAGCCCTTAAATGTGCTGTCTCTTAAAAATCTGCAGCTGCCTTCCCCAATGGCATGTTTAAACCCAGTTTATATTGGTGGCACGGTTCTAGCAAAGCCTGAATAGAAGCAACAAATGGTATCATCTGTGACTTGGGTGAAATTGCTTGCTTGTTCTCCTTGACATCCTTGGAGTCTTTTACTCAGTTGGCCACACATCATCCTCAAACTCCTTCCCTCCACTGTAGATCCCTTGCTTGGTTCCACTCCAAAAAGAGAAGTTTGAGAATGTCAGAGACAGACTTCAGTTTCTATCTTCTCGACAAAGAATCTCACGTTGCCCCACACCTCTTCCTCATTTATATGCTGTTGCTTTGTGACTTCAGTTTTTGCATGTGCATTTTGGACACCATTTCTCTTGACTGCTCCATTGCCTCTGTGGTGCCAGGTCACATGACCAACAATTCACTCTTATAAGAGTTGCCATCACTTTTACTTTAACATTGGGAAGACTAATTCCATCCCCCTTGCCAACCAGTGGCTAAGGTTGAACCAGGCATTTTGTAGTCTTAATCCTCTGTACATCCTGCTAAGCTCCTGAACACTTTTCCTTTACATCCCAACTTCCACCTCTGTCTCAGCCCATCTGGCACTGAAACACTTAGACTTTATCACCTCCATTTTAAAACTGAGCATCCATAAAGTTTCACTCCCTGTCCTATCCCACATTTCCACTGACCTGGATCTGCTGCCTACATTGCATACTAGTTTGTGATAGGTCACACAAGCACCCAGGAAAGAATGACCGGGTGATTTAGTTCACCAGTATTGGTTGAGGTTAAGATGTCGGTCATCATACAGGAACATTGGCCCCATGCATTCAGTCATGTGATGGAATCTTTCACTCCTGTCTGAGAGTGCATTCAAAAGACAACTGCCTAGAAACTGATATCCTGTCAGAAGGGCTAAATGCACTATATGGTCACTCAACACGTGCTGTGCCTCCTAAGTTCATTCCAGATTCCCTGCAAGGTTGGCCCGCAATGTACATTGTCCATTAAATGCACAGTGGTATATTAGTCTTGTTTCACAAAGTTAAACAATTTACTCATTACAAAGCCCTATGAATAGTAAAAGCACATTAACATTTTAGAGCAAAGCAGTCCCTCTCCACCACAAAATGAGCATCCTGAAGGCCTTGTGTGGCCTTTGAATGTGTCTCATTGTCACTGGCTCTTGGGAAGGCAAAAGGATGATACAGTTTGTGGTAGCAGAAAGTGAGAGAATACCTCAGTGGGCTAATGCTGATCCTCTCTTCAATCGAGAAATACCAGTGATAGTTGTTTGAAGACCATCCTACCAGTGGGAGGGAACACTGCATGTGAGAATTGAATGGGAAAGATATTGAAAAAAGTATGGATCAAATTCGAACAAAGCATCAATATGATATTGTATGCTGCATAATTGTCTCGTGGGTTTTGTCTCCCTCAGATATACTTATCTTGGAAGAGTGGGCCTGGTGAAGTCAAGCATTGGAAGGATATGATTGGGAGGCCACGACATGCTGTGGCTCAGTGGCACCAACTCAAGGCATGATTGTTCACCAAATGAACGAGGAGGGGAAAACAACAGACATAGAAGAGAAAACATCTGATTAGCCTTGACATTTTAAGTATGCACAATGAAGCACGTGGACTAAAGTCACGGATTACTCAGCCAACACTCTGGGAGTCCAGCAGCCAATCCATATGCCATGGACTTTATAGCATTGAGCTGCCAGGAACATTTTTTAAGTCAAAAGGTCATTTCCACCTAGTGCTTCAACAACCATCACCCACCCTGCACACTCGCCCTCCTCCCCAGCCTCCTCCCCCAACAAGAGAAATTTGCATATTTTGGTCATGGCACAACTCATTCTGTGTCTGTGGCCAGTAGTCACGTGGCTTAGACTTTAGTTTTAATTTTCCTGTGACTAAAAAAAAAACGAATTGTTCTTCCAGTAGTGAAGGAGTTTATAGCATTGGGAAAAAATTATGTGTACATTTTTTTTCCAAAATATGATGGCATTTTAATTTTCTGGTGCAGGTGTAGATGCTAATGGTTCCAAGGACACCTTTTTTATTTATCTCAATTAATGTAGTGAGGGGGAGGAAACGTGAGAAAAACAGGAACTTAAAATCTGTGTATGTCTCTGTGTGTGTGTTGTGTGTCTGTAACTATATAAAGTGTGTTTTTGTGCACACAAAAAGTACTCAGCCACGCCCTTAATGCGTGGGTGATTTTCTCTGCACTTTTTAAAATGAACAGATTTCGTTATGAAAACAAAAGTTATGAATGGATTTGGGGTTTCTAGAGGTGGTTTTTAAGTGGGCAATGTCTGGTTTACACAGTATTTCAACTTGCTTCTCCTTTATCCAGGGCTTACAGAACTACTATACTGGAAAAAAGCAAAAATCCCGAAGGATTAACATGCAGAAAATCCTATGATGTTGCATACAGTATTGGCCTAGCATTCCAAAAGGCAACTGATAGCAATTGTAAAATATTGTATTAATATTCCTAAGTCCTGTAGAGTAACATTGTAGATCACTTCCATATATTTTCAGTGCACTTTTGCATTGTCAGGTGCATGAAAAATAATATTGTTAGGCGGTAAGTAAAATTCCCTCATTTGGGTTATTTGGAAGAATTCATGTAGGCAAGGGCTGGGGTTGGGAGAGTGTCTTAAAGGCAGACCCAGAGTTCTTAACCAAAAATATTCCCTGTCTCATTTACCTGTTGATTTACATTTCCTTACCACAGTCAGACTGAGAGGTTTGGTTGGAGATCTATTTATCCAACCCAGGGAATCAAGTAATACATCTTGTTCTGGGCCAGTGGATAGCTAATTGCAACTCAAGACACTATAGAAAGAATGTAGGTGTCCTCTCAGTACAATGAAAATTAAGACTGAAGTATTACTTGAAGTGATGGGATCTGGCATTCACCTTCAGTTCCCCAGACACTGAGTTCCCAATTTGAGACATGTTATTAAAAATGACAGGTAGAGGGTCTTGCCTACTATTGGATTCTAGCTACTATTACAGATCTTCAAACAAAGTAACTTTTCCACAGGCTGGGTATCTGAAGTAAAGAGCAAGATTATTGTACATCCTTTTTCCACTATTTTGTGATTTTTGTGCTCGATGTGGAATTTCAGTGCCGAGAAACAGAATCCCGGAATCCTTCTTGCTTTGGGCATCCATTGGTGCCACCAGGGCAGTAGTCATGTACAGTTAGACGTCAAGTAAATCTCTTACAATATCAGTCAACTAAGTACCTTCCCAACTGTATGGTGTAACACCTGCAGAAAATGGCCATAATTTGTGGAAGTGCATAGGCATATTCACTCAGAGTGCTTCTTGTGGAATCTCTGTGATGTTGCCAATGTGATGTTCCATATTATGGCTAGTTTTATGCTGTGATCCCATGTTAATTGGAACAGGAAGAGTTCTGCCTGAAGCCACTTGTTGGGCCCTTAAGGGAGTGCCAGTGTAGCTATTCATCCCAGCACTTCAGGCTTTATATGAATCCAGAGATGAAGAGCCAACATTTAACTCAGCACCACAGATTCCCCTATGCTGCATCTCAATTCTGTTTAAGCTCTGGTCTCGCTAAATTTAGTCAGGAAAGGGTATGTTTGCCACTTGTGCATTCCTCACTTTGAAGTTTTATTCATCAGAGTGGACAATAGCATAAAGAACACAATTGTACATTCATTCATTTTAATGAGTAAAAGATTCATGAGTTATGTTGACAATCAGCTCCTGCTGGGTGAAGTTACATTTGCATTACATACTTAGAAAATTTACTCCCTGGTTTCATAATGCTAGTACTCCCTTTAGTGTGGGGAAGCTTAAACATGTGGTGTTAGTTATCCCGATCCTTCTAAGCCTCCACCTTTTATATGCAAGGAAGTACCTCAATTATCTCTGAATGCTCTTCAGGACAGCATTCACTTGCAAAATTCCAGTAGGCAATCCCATTATCCCCAATGGCTATGTATTAGATTTTATATTTGAGAGAAGTCCTTAGTAACAGACGACATTCTGATTTTCACCCCAGTGGCTAACATACACCCCTCAATTGAAAATCAGTATTTCAGATTGCTTTACTACTGCATGTAAGACAGAGGGAAATACTGATCTAGAATAATTTGGTTTTATAATAGCATATCCCCTATCTGAGACATATGGTTTCATTTTTCCTCATTTTGAGGCAAATAGACTCAGGGGTACTGTGAGGAGGGACACAAAGTTATTAATAAATATTACCAAAGGTCTGGACTAAATTAAGAAAAAAAACAAAAAGATTCACAACAAAGTCAGGGATGAAAAAGGGCTAAGCAGTAAACAAAAACCATTGCTACAATGGTGGTTGCCATACTACGAATGGGCCTTCTCTCTGCTTTCTTCAATCCCTGAGGGTGATAATAAATTCCCTGCGAAAAGTACCAAGGGTAATTGAAAGCTCAGGGAGAGTGCAATGGTGAAGCTACAGGACATTCAATCATCTTAACTGGGAGAAACTCAATGAGTGGGGACATTGTTGAAATGTATAATGTATTAATCTGACTAAAGTATTTTCCCATCCAAGCAAAAAAGTGGCATTTTTGCTGCGCTAGGGTAATATCTCTAATACACTGCCCAGTAGATTGTTCCAACCTTTTATTATCCTTGGTGTGAGGACATTTCTGCTATTTAGTTTAAACACATGTTCACTATTTTATAATCATGATCTCAGGTCCTCACTGATCTGACTTATATTTCAACTAATTAAGCTATCCCTTAAAATTTTACTGAGTCCTTTTCAAACATTGACTCTCCTGACTGTGGATGCTGAGTTTTTCAAACCTTCCCTCATTGCTCACTCCCTCTAACCCAAATCCAAGGGATAAAGGAATTATTCTTACTGCTGTCATCTCTAATAATTATTTTGTTTCGATAATGTGACAACAAAAATTGAAACCTTAAAATAGCCAATTAATAACACACAACCTGTAATTGAGCCATTTGGAAAAGTAATAGTTTAATAATGAGAAGATCTTCCAACTTTCTGGGCGGCATTACAAAAAATATATTTTCAGTAGTAAATCTTCACCAAATGTTCAATATCTGCAAACCATGCTTTGGAGATTACAGGAAAATACAGGAATTTATCAGAGGTATTATAGGCATTTTAATTGTCTAATCATCATAAATTTTCTTAATCAATATCTTCAGGCTCTTCAGTTCTCACATTAATAACCTTCTTTATGTTCCCATGCTGATAAGTGTATTTTAAAAACAATTATCATTTTAACCAATAATTACCTACCATTTCTTACGGTGCCTGATGCCCACTTTGTAAAACAAACTTGATGTGTTAACTTCTAAAGATAAGCTTAAATTCCTGCACTAAGATTAAAGGATAGAATTTATGCATCAGGAAAAGCAGGGTGGCCTGATAGCACAGCAGTTAGTGCTGCTGTCTCGTGGCTCCAGAGGCCCAATCTGGACCCTGACCCCGTGTGCTGCCTGTGTGGAGTTTGGATATTCTATGGAGATGCCGTGGACTTCCTCCCATAAGACATGCTGGTAGCTTAATTGACCTCTGTAAATTACCTCTTGATGTAAGTTAATGGCAAAAGGATTCAAATGGGAGTCATCAGGAGTATGAGAGGGAATTATTTAAAGGGGTATAGGAAAATGAGAGGGGGAATGGGATTACTTCCCTGGGAGCCATGGGCTGAATGGCCTCCTTGGATATCCAAAGTAGAGGGATGATTGAGTGTGTCCTTGAAGCTGAATTTGTTTGATCAGTTGGTGCCAACTGGGGCTCTGGTCAGATTATTTAATATGCTGAAAAGAATGGGGAAAGCATCCAAAGAAAGTAAAAATGTAAATTTGCTTGATTCCTTCCCATATAAGGTAATTAGTGAAACTTTTGGAGATAATTAACAAATTAGTTGCTTTCCTTTCAATATGTGTTCCCGCAGAGTAATTGGTCCTGTTCCAGAAACTTGATGCGATATTATTCCCATTGTTAGTCATGGCTTATGTTTTGTGTAATTCAGTTAAATGCAGGTGTTCCTATGTTCACCACCCCCAGAGGATCACTTGTTGTTTTCCTTTGACCCTCCTACATTTCACATGTATGTTGTCCTAAAATTATTTCTGAATGACATAAAAAGTGTTTAAAATAACTTACTTTGATTTTAATCAATTATACCCAGGCTAAGATCCAGTAACCGGATATTTTTAGTGGAGGGTTAAACATACTTAAATCAATTTTGTTTTCCTCAGTTGCCAACAAAATCTTTGATTTTTATTTGTGGGATCAATACCTCTGTGTCATGACACTGAGGCACACAAATGTGTTCACACCAGGTTTTTTTGCCATATGTTCAGTTCGCTGGTCTCACAAGTTGGTGTTCCCATTAATACTAAATCGGTGTACAGAATCAGTTTGGTATGAATTACTTAAGTAACAGGACTCATGGAGGATTGCCAACTGAATACATTGTGCAGCAATTTCCTCTTTTCCTTATCCTTTTCTCTGCATTTCCTCTACTTGTTCCTTCAAAATTATAAATTTTGCAATTCAAAATGGTTTAGTTGTGCCAGAGGCATGTAGCACAGTACAGACCTACAGATGCGGCTATGCTGATCCCAGCATGATTTAACCTAGCAATAATTACTGTGGACGTGCCTGCTTTAGTGCAACTGCCTTTTTGGTTCACACTAATGAAGATCAGTAGAATTCAGTGATCTTTCCCTGACACAGCTGCTAGCACTAGCAATTTTTTGTCTTATTAGCAAACCATTGCATGTTTAATTTATGAAATATTTATTGCTTAATATTGTGATCAACAGAAAGGCGAAAAATGTAATGCCTAAGATTATTTCCAATTGATGTCCAGTACCTTAGCCAAGAGATTACTTGTGTTTCCTAAGCACCATACGTACAAAATGCAAACTCCACGTGTATATTAGGGATAAAGGTATAGAAGAAGGCTGTTCTATGGAGATGGATAATGTAGGGTAAGAAAAGGTTTATGTGGAGCATAGATTGGATCATGGACTACCTGAGTAGTTTGTTCTGTCTCTGCACTGCACATTCTGTGTGATTCCTGATAATGACTTATAAGCAGGAATCTTGGAAATGTAGCCCAAGTAACTAAGGCAACAGTAACACTTCCCACAGCCCACCTGTTGGCTGAAAATGTTGCTCAGACAAAATGCAGAAAGACTTGCATTTATATAAACATCTTTCTTGACCTCAGGATCCCAAAAGCGCTTTATGGCAAATGAAGTGCTTTTGCAATGTGGTTGTTGTTGTAATCTTGGGAAGGTGGGAGACTGTTTGCACACAGCAAGCAGCTGTACACAGCTTTGGATAAATTGATCAGCTTGTCTGTTTCAGCATTGACTGTGGGAAAAATTGAATGATTGGTTGGGTTACCAGGAAAACTGCTCTGCTCCTCTTCTAATAGTGCCATAGGATCTTTTACATTCAGCTGATAGGGACAACAAAACCCCTGAAGGTTGATACCTACAACAGTTCAGCACTCCTTCTGTGATGGTGCCAACACTGAGTAGTGGCTGACACCCCAATGAGGATGAAGGATCACACAGAAAATGCCTTGGTCTGTCCCCTGTAATCACTGAGCAATGCATCTGTATGCTAGGTCCATCAGAGAATATTCACACAGTTCCTGAATAATTGATTTGGATTCAGGATTATAGATATTTGTGTCTCTTGTAGTTAGTTAAAACACACCCATGTGTTGATGAGGATAAGGTTAGAAGTTACTTTGTCTTGGGTTGGTTGGTTTGACCTTGTCAGACTAGAGATAAATATGGTAAACAGCCAAACTTGTTTCTTTAGCCCTGCAGTTAACCATAAAGTGATAAATCCTTGCCCTGTTTTACAACTATTTCACAAGAATTGTAGTGATTACACCCATTATAAAATGGCACAATTCTTTTTAAATAATGCATGGCCCTTTTCCTATCTCCAAATGAGGAGACAGTTTGGCTACTATTTGTAGAGGGGATGGACCCCCTTAAATGGGATAGGTAATATTACAAAAGCAAAATGCCCATTTGCCCATCTCAGGTGTGTTGCTCTAGCTGTTTGATGCCTGAAAAATTGCTTAATAGCGTGTGCTAAATATATGTTCAGTAACTCTTTTAAAGATTGATGTGTAGCTAGAGCCCTCAACATCAATGGAATGATATGGTGCTAATTGATTTTCAGCATACAAATGCAATGCTACATTTGTATGAAATTTCCTTGGCCACTATTTTAACAGAGGAACATAGTGTGATTTTAAATTACAAGTGTATTCTGCCCGTGCTTCATTACTCTTCATTCTGCAATCACTAGTTTGACAAGTGACTCTCTGTTGCTGTGTGAGGACAGATCCATGGTTTCATTAACATTCACTGTATAAACCAGATATTGCACTTTTGCAGGTTAATATTCCTTTTTGTTTTGCCTAGTCTTACTTTCAAAGCTATTGAAAATCAAACCTGTTGTGTGACCTGGTATGCTCCATGAGCTTTAAAGGAAAGTCAGAAATTCATTTGTTGCTGATGGCTGAATCCCATTTTGGTCAGGCCACCAACGGGATGTTGGAATGTTGTTGCACTACTCTGGCTCAGGAGATGTTGTTTAGCTTCCTCACTTGAATTAATCCTCCTGATTAGACAAACAGTGGAGCAAATTAATTAACAAACCCTGAAGCCCTCCAAAGCACCCTTCCTTCCCTCGCTGAAAATTGATCATGCCAAATATCCAGTGAATTCACAGATGTGACATCACTGGGAGACCTAAAATGTGGGATTACTTCCCAAAATATGTGTTGGATGTGTTGTGCTGATTTAGGAACAAAGGAATTAATCATAAACTCTTTTTTAAAAATCAACACACTGAGGCTTTACACTGAACACCACCACCCCAACTGATCAGATGTCCAACTTGGTTGAACTTTAAACAAAATTCAATGGGAACTTGCAGCCTCTAGTTAGAAAGTAACTGGAAAGGAAAAGTTATCCAAAGTATGATTTTGTAAGAAAGACATGTCTGTGTGTACAGGGGTCACACTTATTAGGTTTAATTGGCTTGAGTGATTACACCATATCACCTCCTCGCTCTGTAAAGCTGGTCTAGGTTTAGCTAATGAAGAAAAGCAGCTCGCAAAAAATCGCAATTTAAAAGCAAAAACCAAATCAAAGCTATAACAGATGTTTGGAAATGTTCAGGTAGAAAGAAATTCTGATTTGAAAAGCAAATGCCAAGAGTAATAATTACAAAATCAAGCAATGACGACTTAATCATGATATTTTGGACAGCACATCAACTATCAACAGAGTGCCATTTCCCTAGCTGGGATGAATCCCTGGCGAAGACCACATTCCCTTTGCAACTTTCAAACTATATGAAGAAAACCAGGGAGAAGTAGAAAGAACAGGGTGTGGATTCTTTGTGAAACTGTTGGTGATGAAAGAAAATGCCTGCTGTCCTTCTGCAAGTAATTGAGAGAAGAAAAACCAAAAATATCGGCTAACTACAACATAGTGGGTCTTCAAAAGGTTTGAGGGTGAATTTGTTTCATTTGTGTCTGCGTGTTGGGGGGAGGCGAGGGGTAGCAAAGAAAGTTGTGTGCAATACAATTTGTGGTAGATTTGAAACTAGGCTATAAAGGTTAACAAAAAAAGGATCTCAGCTTTAAACATAAGCCTTAGTTTTTGTGGATAATCTTGGCAAGTATCTTATCCCTTGTGATCAGGGTAAGGATAGCATAAAACAGATTTATTTTATGTTTACATTGAATGCTAGTTTGGCTGTAATTGAAGTTTCATATAAAAGAATATATGGTTAGGTTTTTACAACTCTGTGTACAGACTGTTTAATCTTAATGCAAGGTGATGCAGTCCTGAATTTATTGCTTTTTTTGGTCCTTTCTTTAAATAAGGACTGGGCGTCTTTACGCTCTTGGACAAGATGAATTAAAGAGACTGCAATGGCTTCTTTGTCACAAATTGCGATGTAACATTTGCCAACTTTGTACAGGATATTCATGATGCATAGGTTTAGCTGCCAAGTGGTATATTGATAGAAAAAAACAGTTCAGACTGGCTGAAGCCAGATGTGCTTTATCTGGATAATAACAGAGCTTTATTCTGTTAGTTGACTTCTGATTCAAAAAGTTTTTAAGAAGTTCTATAGCATAATATAAATTAAATAATACTTGTTCATAGTTTGAGCAATATTTGAATACAGAAGCACATCTATCTGTTACTATTGATATAGTGTCTGTCTCCAGCCAGCCTTTGTAGATGATGTCTTTGAACTTCTGTTGTCATCCAGTCGCCCTGTACTGTTCTTTATCTTTTTCCCCCAATAATCTGACCCATTTCAGATTAAACGTGCAGATGGTACCTCAACAAACAACACTGATAGATAAAGATTGTAATTTTTATTGTGTTTGGTAGCTAATGTACTTCATGAAGGTAAATTATTTTGTATGAGATGACTTCATCTATATTATGTATATGGTAGAGTATTTCTTTCTGAGATTATATATTTTGAAATTTTACTCTTTTTTGTGGAAAAAGTCCTAGTTATGATTAATAAACAGTAGGAAAGCATCCATTTGACTTCTGTGACTTTTTTTATGTGGAAGACAACCTAGAAAACAAAATGGTCAAGTTTGAAGTTGTATGCCGTATAGAAGGTTATTCAGTATTATGACGTACTAGCTTTTACCTAGTGTTAATGAAAACTTGAATAAAAGTTTTAGCCACCTTGTTAATTAATGCACATCATGAGACATGTTGATAGAAAGTAATACAATTTGGCTATTAAAAATTAGCCTTATGGTTTGCATTTTAAAAATCGAGAACAACCTGTTAACATTCAGACTACTAGCAAGAAAATCGTTCACAGGAACGTGGAGCATAGAAACACAGAGTTCCACAGAGAACAAGGCATTTACAATGATCAACAAATGTTTATCTGAAAAAAAATAGAAATCAAACGTTAAAACCCATTTTCATTTGGCTTTGGTAATGGGAGCTTCCTTCTAAAGCACCTTCCATGACCTCCAGACAGTAAAAATCAGGTTCAGTGACCAGTTCTAGCCAGTCATCTAATTAACTGTGCAACTGCAACTATCACTGAATAACAACGTGAAAGAGGATGGGCAGTACTAAAACTTTGATTAGTTAAATCCCAACAAATATCACTGTACAGTTTCCCAAATTAGTGATTGTCATTATCATTGTCCAATCAAAAAAACTGAAATAAGTCTTCAGAGTTTTGGAATATTTTTGACTTTGATTATCATCAAGGATGTCCGCTCATTGACCACAATGTGACTTTATATTTGCAAGCATGCACCATCATTCTGCCGTCACGTTGCTAGCTCCAAAGATTGAATGTTATGAGTTCAGACAATTAGCAGGCTCACAAACAGAAAGTGACTTTATGAACACACTGCAATGAGCAGAAAAGTTAGTCTGGGAAATTTGATTTCAGCACTTCTACACTCAGTAGGTAGAAATATTTATACATCATCTAGTAATCTAAGGTTGTCACAAATGGATACATAACATAGGACAACATTTGCAGTGAAACTGTTGGTGCCATCAGTCTGAATGAAACTCAGCAACTTTGAGAGTATGAATGCACAGTTAAACACAGAAATCTATAGGTTTCAGTAAGTGGTCCACTACTGATTCACAAATAGTGATGCACAGTCTTCATCAAGGATTAATTATTTCCTAATCGGAGATGAACTTCATTTTTTTCTGCACTATTTATAATATAAAAGCCTGTGGAAAATGTTATGTAATTGGGTGTAACTGAGTTTTAACAACACCTGATAATTGCCCTGACAAACTAATTCTGTGTGCATTTGGTTTCACTGAAAATAAATATTTTAAAATTTCTTACATTTTATATAGTAATTTATAGTTTTTGTTTGTAATAGTTCAGCTTATACCTTTGTTTTAACTGTTTCTTTATTTCATTCTATGTAGATTTTATATATAAAAAATATAATTTTACTTTCTGGTTAGTTTTTCAGTCAGCTTTGTAACTTCACTCTTTGGTAGATCCCATTCTGAAAATCTTGCCCTGTCTCACAGAACCTGCTCTTGCTGAATGGATGGGAATTTTGAAGATAAGTGGTGAGTACTATTCCCTTATCACTGACTGGGAAATCCAGGCCCTATGAGTCCAGTTCACACATGGAATTCTTATGTCCATCAGGAAGCATAGGTCCTGGGTGTGGGCCTGACAACACCAACAGTACTGATATGCAACAGTCCAGCAGATTTATTAGTTAGTAGAAGTGCAATTTCTGTCTATTTCTTCCTCATTCTCTGACAAGTTTAATACAGTGGTTACATTTTCTATCAACAAAATAAAGGTCTTAAGTAAAGGCTTTGCATTCAAATTTTAATGTACTCCTGTGTTTCTGAAGAATTTATTAGGATGAGGAAAGATACTCCGTCTGCCTCTCAGTGCATCTTTCACTGAGGGCTTTATTTGTTTTCTGTAAGCTAAAATTAACTGGAAATAGGAAGGTGCAAAACCATGGTGTGTTTTAGCACAGTACGTGGCGCATACTGAGACAATGTCTATGGATTGTGGACAGATGTGTTAAAATATACTGACCCTTGGCAGAACCCACTCAGTTAATTCCCTGATCTCACATATGGAGTCAGTTGACATAAATTAACATTTCTAGCTTGCTGCCTAATTACCTGCCAGCCCACCAATTAACTATTGCCAATGAGGGGCTGGTTGTATTTTATCATGTCTGTGCAGTAAGGGGCTTTTAGGAAGGATTATGATTATGCAGCTTTATATTTCACTTGTTTAGTTTAATTATTAGACTTTCTTAATTTTGTAGTTTTCATTTGCAGTGGTAAACATGTGGTATAGCATAATAAACAAGTGGTCTGGAAGAAAATTAGGTAATGAGCTAGAACCAGTTAATTTAATTCAACTGACTCAATGTGTGAGACTAGGGAACTGAGTGTGTATGTTCTGCAAAGGCACAGTATGTTTTAGCTCAACATGCAGTACCCACTGAGCACAGTGTCTACTGATGTGGATTTTGATGAGTAAGCGACTTTGGGAAGGTAAGGACAATAATGCAGCTTTATATTTTGAAAATGAAACACATGTAAAGTTAATTACAAAGCTGGGCAGGGCAGTGAAGTATCTGGCTATGTTATGTGGGAGTTGATGGAAACTATTGTGATTTCATGGTGACCATGTCTCTGACGTCTGCCTTTGGGATACTGGTGTGGTGAATTTGCCGGGCTGCTGCAGGCATCTCCTGTCTTGTAGGAACTTGGTTTGTGACTGCACTTCTGACTTGCAAACTGTCCAGGGTACAGATAGTTCACAGTAAGGGAACTCTGCCATAACCTGGGGAGGACCTGTAATTTGGCTGAGAGTTGATGATCTAGAGACTGAGATTTTGATATTGTGATGGATTCAATATATATCCATTTTAAGGCATAAAAGCTAGTAGGAAAAGGTAATCCAACTGTGACTCCCCTGAGAAGTTAAAGATGGTATTAAATCAGAGAGAAAAGCTACACGGGTCTTCCCCCAGCTTACAAATATCCAATTTAAGTACAGTCTGTACATGTGAGTGTTTGGGGGACTGGTGGCATGGACTTGCCAGCTGCTGTGGGAATGCAGGCATCTTCTGCTGTGTGGGTACTCAGTTGACGGTCACATTCATGACTTGTGAAGTATTCTGGTTACTGGTGGTTCATACAAATGGCATCCTGTCATTTAACCTGGGAAGGACCTGTAATGTTGTCATGTGGAGTAGTAACCCTGACAACTGGGAAAATCTTAGAATTCAGTAAAAGGGAACTGAGAAGTTGACAAGGAAAAGTAGAACACCAGAGTAATCTAACAAGAAACATTAAAAAAAACTTTAAAAGCTTCTATAGGTATGATTCTAACAATGAAAATAATAATAAAAGTTTCTTTGGATACCCTCCAGATTGAGGTAGGAGAAATAATGATGAGGAAATAGCAGAAATATTAAACTTGGGGTCAAACCTGACACTAAAGCTACATGCAGCCAGGTTCAGTTTAGGAATTGCTGGGGAAAGGGATGAAGTCTGGCTGGAAACAGAATGGGGACCTAAGATGATGGCTTCTTTCATCTCAAAGTTAGTTGCTGGAAATTTCGGCACATCTGTTGCTGAATGTGGGACAAACTGCAGGGGGTAAGTAGATGGTGGTGACATGAATCTGAGAGTTACCAACATACTCGTGGAAGCTGGGGTGTGGGGCAGCATATAAATGGGACGTAGGAGGAGAGCAAGGGTAGATTCTTGTTGATGGGGGCAAAATTTTAAACTAATGGTAGAGAACCAATGCCTTGGGTGTGTTCTGAAACAACAAGGCAACAAACAGAACAGATGTGCTGAACCCAGATGCACCTCATTTATTTAAAAAAAACTGAGCTAGCTCAAAGTATACAAGTGAAGTTATGTGTCAATGTATCGAAGTTTGCAAACCTGTGACTGTTGTACTAAAATTAACTCTGCTGTCATTTTGATGAGTATATAGAATGGTATCAATGTGGTATCTATAATTGGTTTGAATTACAATCAGAAATCGTGAAAGCAAGTTACTGAAAATGAAAGCTCAAGGCAGATATTCTGCTGCGGTGGTGGTTTGGATTGGGTAAAATGAGTATTTCATCAATGGTGTATCCCCTGGTTTTATCACTTATTCTATCTGCTGTTTTTGTTAAATCAAATAATGACTTGAGGTAAAAGATGGCTCTGCAGTAAGAATTTTGTATTCACTATTTGGTATATAGTTTCAAGAAAATTAATCTTTTTTTCAAGTAAATATCCGGAAATCCTGTTGTTTCTAACTTCTGCCCACTGCCAAATTTCATTGTGGTGTTTTTTTTTAGTCTAATGATCAATTATGACTTTTATCTTGAGTGTTTAAGTACCAGTAACTCTTCTTAATAATTTTTCACGGTCTACTGTGCACAAGGCTATTTCTAATGCAGTGTTTTGATGGTTAATATGGCACTGTATTCATTGTTGACTATTGTAGGCAATTGAATTGTTTCTATAAATTAGATAATCAGTACTCTTATGGGGAACAGCTCATGGATCATTTTTTTTTAAATGTTTCGGTTGGTTAAGCTTTCCCATTTAAGTATTTCCTTTGGGGCTACTTGCATGCTTATTTGATCTCTGTGTTTGTGTGGGCTAAATGCCATTTGGAATCCTGTGACTAATTATGATTAATAGAACTTTAATGCTCTTTATAATCCAAGTTTTGATTTTTTTTTATTTTGGGTATCCTGCATCTGCAACATTGCATTTCTGTAACATTGTTTAATCCATTGACACTTGAACAGATTCTGCTCTTTACCTTAACTAGATTTTTCACACTTCTGACTCCCAGAACCAGATTTGCCTATCAAAAAGGGTGGGGGGGGGGCAGTGGAAGAGTAGAGAATGTAGGAAAGAGAAGGATAGGATGGAAGAGGGTGTAAAGGTGTCAGGAAGTAAGGAAAAGTGAGTGGGAGGTGGTCTAGGAGAGGACAGGGTAGAGGAGGGATGGTGCTCAATGGAAGGGGTGCAGGGCAATGGAGAAATTAGAGTGGAGGGGCAAAGAGACGGCTGATGTAAAGGGGCAGAAATAAAAATAGGGTGGGGGGGGATTCTTGGGTTTGTCATAATGGTGTTCTTTCAGTTGCCAGTTAGAAATAAGACTGTTGTACTAACAAATCTATAGATTAGCCCATTTTCTAGTAAGAGATTTACACACCACGGTAAACTTAGTGGTTCAAGTTTATTCATCATTCCAGTATAACACACATGTATAATCATTTTTTTCCATCAGATTAAATTAACCAGAGTCATTTACTAGTTAAAGTTACTGATGCGAGTTGTTGTGCCCAGCTTATGGTGGCACACAAGTCACTTTATGGTATTTCTTTTGTTGAGTTTAGAAGAATAATAAATTCAGATTATGTCTCAAAATGGTGATACACATAATTTTATTAAGTCATTGACAAATAATCAATATGCTTTGCATTTTATTTCCAAATGTAAACATGACACTTACTGATTCTAATTAATTCACCAGTATTAATTGCTGACTCATTCCTTCTACTGAAGGATGGTTTATCATCTTAAATCAAATGCCTGGTGGAGGTCAATGTTACTTAAAGGTTTTCAGAAACGGCACACTGCA
Source organism: Pristis pectinata (assembly GCF_009764475.1). Lineage (NCBI taxonomy): Eukaryota > Metazoa > Chordata > Chondrichthyes > Rhinopristiformes > Pristidae > Pristis > Pristis pectinata. The sequence goes on from NC_067418.1 coordinate 35,147,888, forward strand.
TTGAGGACTCTCCTAACCAAAATGATTTGTGTTATTTGGTGATAGAGCATATAAACCCTTTTGGACTTGCAGCCTTCTATTATTTTAAGAGCTCTTGTTGATGAGAAGCTGAAATGGATTATTCTGATCCAAACCATGGGTGCAAAAGCTGGTTGTAGACCGAATACTTCATAATTAGTAACTAGGATCCTGACCCTTAACTCTTTCTTGTATCAATAAACTTGCCAAATGGGTAATGGGATGATAACTCTAGCTATAGCAACATTCAAAAACCCTACTCCACAAAACAAAAGCAAACCCCTACAACTTGTCTTGGTATGCTCTCCCACCATCTTCAGCAGATGGTTATTGCAGCAACTCAAGCTTACTATGTCAGTATTTCCCTCCCAATTTCAGCAAGAGCAAGACCAATATTGTGAATGCACCATTATTTTGAGGTTGCACATCATTTTGACTTTGACATGTATTGCTATTCCTTGAGCCCTCTGGATTAATGTTCTGGAATTCTGTAGTAACACCACTATAGGAGCTCATTCTTCATACCAATCTCAGTTCATGAATCTCCTAAAAGACAAGCATGTGTCGGTTTCTAAATAGAATAAACTAACATTGGAGTATATATTACAGCTAGTTATTAACCTAACCCACTGGAAAATTTCAGCTGTATTTAAGGAATTTTAGCACAGAAGTTGCGAATGCCAAATGTAGATAAGAATATTTACTTTGCATTAAAGATTCCTAAAACTTAAGATATCAATGATGTACACAAAGGCTCAATAATAATTGTCATTGGGATTACCGATTATAGTGAAATCTAAATACTCAAAGCTTGTAACTGAATTTGTCTTCAAGCAAAATTCCATGAAGTTTTGGACAGGCAATTACTTGGGATTCTTAATAAGCTCCTCACACAAATTTCTAGATGTTGGAATGCTTGTGCTGTTTTATACTGCATGCATAGAAACAACAAAGAATTTAATTGTCAGGCGTATTTCAGTTCTAGTTTTCCAAATCTGTTACTTAAAAAGTATAAGGATCGTCCAACAAGGTTCATAACAACTTTGTCAGACCTGTATCCTAAAAGTAACTGACCAGAGTTTAGAAATTCCATGCAGTCAAGTTTGTACTTGTGCACATGACAATGGAAAAATTTGCTTGCACAGGTCAAATTTGCAGAAAATACCAGGCTAAGAGATGCAATGGAATCAATATTGAGGCAGGTCAGAAACTACAGTATGAGTACAAGGTGTGTGTTTTATCTTTCAGACTTAATGCAAGCAAATGGAAAATGCTCAGCAAAGTTACTGGAGTATGTAAGGACCCAATACTAGAGATGGCAAACTATGAAGCAATCTTGTCAGACTATGATTTGAACACTGCTTTGTTCTTCAAGCAGCAAAAGAAACATCCCAGTGCAAAGAGGAGCCACAAGGCTGACCCACTCATTTAAGAGTCATGAAAAATGTTATTTGTGGAAATAGAGAACAAAAAGATAAATTTATAGCCATTTTTAAAAATAGCAGTATTAGAAATAAGAGACATTTTGTGATGGGTAATTGTAGACCTAACCAAGAAATCCTTTGTACAGTTATAACTGTGTGGAAATGGCTTTCCAATAGAACAATGGAGACAAAAAAACTGAAAATAATTGGATGCTACACAGGGACAATATTAAGATCTGTGGATTGATAAGTTAAGATGATCTTGTATATTTCTTAACTCTATTAAGATAGACAAACATGCAGACAGTGTTTGCTCACTCAAATACTGCTGCCTAACATAAACATTCACATAATACTTTCAATTTAATAATTTCACTGCCAAATAGTTAATAAAATATCCTAGCCCAGTGAATATTGCAAAAAGAATCCAATTATCACCTGCCAGCAGCTGCATAGAACACATTGGTCCTGGTAATTGGGTATACAATTCTAATTTAACATGGGTCAGGGAAGCAATCATCTGCTTCTATTTAAAAAGCCTGTGCATTTCCCATTTTCTTCACAAACCTAATTTTTTTAACCCTGTATTAACATGGCTTGCAAGTCATAATTTTATACATAACTGCTTGATTTTTGATGCACATTGATCACTATGCCTTCAAACAATTGCAAGATTAGCTAACGCATTAGTACATGGTGTGCATGACATCTGAACTTCAAAGTAGGCAGCTGCTATAATTTGAGGCTAAACTTTGGCCAACAGAGTCAATTGTACTGTGTAAGCCACAATCTCTTCACAGGTGCTGTGTTTTTCACTACATTGTAACACATTAACAGATCATCCTCTTAGGATAGCAAT